>NC_079882.1:2727272-3030303 GCF_029227915.1 Hydractinia symbiolongicarpus | reverse complement strand
TATAACCTCCTGCCAAGTCTTTCTCGGTCTGCCTCTGGGCTTTGCCCCAGGATCTATCAAGTCTGTACACTTTCTTACCCAATTATCCCCCTCCATTCTTTCCAAGTGCCCCAAGGAACATAAAATAAAATGACATATAAATATAAAATTAAAACTTACCTATTCACATCATGCTTAAAAAGTTGCTTGCTAACATACATCTACACACTACACACTACAAACAGTAACTAAACAACTACGCTCCTTACAAACATATAAAACAGAATGGATAATCTAATAAACAATTGAAAAGTAACACAATATAACAATACAATGAGGCATCATAACATAGAAACTAATGCTCGCATAGACACTTACTGAACACACCTATACTAACACAATTATTTCAGTATAAAAATAGACTAATAGGGGTACAAAGCCCTAAAAACAAAAAAAATCTATAAATTTCACTTAATTTGAAAAATTGGTTGCCACACTTGAGCATGTTTTTCCAAAAAAGATTTTCTAGAAATAATAATTAAGCTAAATAGAAGTTAGGAAACATTACATGTATTGATGAGAACCAGCTTTGTAACTTTAAACACCACTAATAGATACACCACAGAAGTTAGTAACAAAGTGAAATCTAAATATGGTAGAAAAGTGATCAGTAAAATGTGATGCTCTGTAAAAAAATTGACCACTTATCTTTCCGTATTTAAAAATTTCGTATAATTTAAAATACGCGTATTTTTAAAAATACGAAATTCATATTTTATATTTTTGAAAAATATGAATTTTCGTATTTTTGAAAATACGAAATTCTATTTTTTAAAATACAAAATACGAATTTCGTATTTTTTGAAAATAAAAAATACGAAATTCTATTTTTAAAGATAGAACATATATACGAAATTCTAATTTTAAAAATAGAATTTCGTATTTTTAGAAATGTTATGTGTATCAAGTGAGTGGTTGAATAAATTGAATAGAACAATTAATCAATTTTAGAAGTTTGTTTTTAATAGGTTTTTAATTGGCTCAATGATTTCATAGGTACGTTTTCTCGTCATCTTAGAAAGAAATCGGCAACTTTGAAGCTTCGCAGGGACGTTTTTCTCGTCATTTTAGAAAGAAATACGGCAACTTTGAAGCTTTGCAGGGACATTTTCTCGTCATATTAGAATGAAATACGGCAACTTTGAAGCTTCGAAGGGACGTTTTTCTCGTCATTTTAGAATGAAATATGGGAACTTTGAAGTTTCGCAGGGACATTTTCTCGTCATGTTAGAATGAAATACGGCAACTTTGAAGCTTCGAAGGGACGTTTTCTCGTCATTTTAGAATGAAATACGCCAACTTTGGAGCTTCGCAGGGACTTTTTCTCGTCATTTTAGAATGAAATATAGCAACGTTAGAGCTTTTGATTAAAATAAATTCAAATTTGATTGTGTATATCATAGAAGAATTGAGCAGACAAATTAAAAGAACATTTAAGTATCAATATTTTTATGTCGAAAATTACCATTTTTAAAATTTTTTCCACTCTAAAATGATTACGTTTCTTTACACTACTTCGAATCCATTTTTTGCAAAGTGTATTTTTTGCAGATTTTCTTTTTTGAGTGTGACCATTGATATCCTAATTTAAATCTATTTTATATCTTTCCTAATAAAATTTCATAAAAAACATCAAGAACATAATTATAGAGTTCAATTACTGATTACTGACATATTCCATTAATATGCTGTTGTAGTTTATGTAGCATAAAATAAAGCTGAACATCTTGAAAAGTGAATATCTAGAGAATATATAGAGCTTTTAAAGTCCTCTTAAACAGATTTTTAGCTCTATAAATGCAACATCATTTAGCATTTCAGGATCCTTTAATAATGTAAAAATTATTTTGTTTCCTACAAATTCGATCTCTAGACGTGTAAGAATTGGAGGTCATTGTAAATAATAAAGTATTGTCAATTCCTAAAAAGTGTCTGAAAATGATGTAATAGTGTATTGAAACCACGCAAAAAAAATGTTTAAACCTATCAATTGTTAGTAATGAAAAGTATAAGTCATATTCAGGAGATAAAATTTGCTCTACCCTTAAGAATCGTACAAATATTGCTCTTTTTATATGTCAGCAATTTACCACATAGTTTATGTAGGTTTTTAGAGAAATAAAATTATATTCCTAAGCAGTTTGTTTGCAATACTGATGCAAAAGTTTTTGCTGTCACTCTATTTTATGAATGAAGCATTGTATTATTTTTAGAAATTTGATGTTTTAATTTTTACTATGATAACATTTAAATAATTTAAGCATGCATTAGTGACTAAAAAGAAATATAATTTTTGCTCATTGGTGTGAAAATTTTATATGTGAAATTGTTATTTATTAAAATAATAATAATTTTGAATGGAAAATATTTTGTTATTATACGAACTTAATAAAATCATGTTTATATATTGTTTATGTTGTTTTTAAGAAATGTTGGAATGAGATGTTTGTGTAGTTTTTAAAAAGTATTTTGGTTCTCACAGATTTTTCTTATTTTGTAGTATAAAGAATGATGGGGGTGGCTTGAAGTCAGGTACTATTGGGGCATTGCTATTATGTCCGTGAAGTCAGGCTCCTTATCAAGCACAGATTCATCACCAGAAGAAAACACTTTATATTTAACACCTTCTTTCATTCGTGATAGAGATGAAAAAGGATGGAAAGCATATTTTTCAAATTCAGAATTAATGAGCGCATCCACATTGTTCAGCCACATGAATAACACAGAAGATTCCTCTCACAACCCAGTCAGTTTCCTGTATGACTACTACGGCATGACTGAAGAAACAAGACAAGATCCACCATCGCCTATACTATCATCTACAAGGTTAGATATACTGGTATACCAGAATCGTTAATGCAGTACATGTATTTTATATAATTATGTTTCCTGTGCTTTTTCAGCAATGAAGATAAAGATTACATTCAAAGTGATAGTATTGATATTCCCAATCAGGAGGTAACATAAATTCTGTTTACTTTTAATATTTTTATTTTCTTATAAGTCTAAGGAAAAATACATACTTGCAAATTTTTGTTCACGTTTCTAAATTTTGTTATCTAGAGCAATGAGAGTCCAGTTATGGAAATGAGACACAGGTATATATTTAAGTTTTTCTACTTTGGATTATCTCAATTGAGCACTTAACATGGGATAATAATTATTTTTACTTCATATAATACTATACTTCATATTATACTTTATATTATCATTAATATACCCTGTCCAACCCATGCTAGCATGGAAAAGGGATGTTACGCCGAGAGTGATGATGATGATGATTACATATGTAGTAAGACCATTCTGTGTCAAGTTTAGCATTAATATTATATATTATATTAAGTTTATTTTCGATCCAGCAGTTTGAAAAAAGCTTTTTTAATTGCAAGGAAAATATGAGTTCAAATATCTTCCTGAGAAAATTCACAAATTATAGTATAAAAACTTGAAAACCATGAAATTGGTAAAAAAAATCAGATGATGCCACAGCAGAACTTATAAATAGTGGCACCATATTCTGTATGGCTTAGTTCTCTTTTACTTTAAAAGCACATCTTTTCTATGACTAAAACAATTTTCTTGTGTATTCTCACAATTCTCTTCTGCATTTTGACACTTCTTTTCTGCACATGGTCCAAAACTTTCTTTTCACAACTAAGTTTAAAAATCTAGTCTGCAATTTTACACCCATGGTCTCTGTTTTTTTTTCTTCACTTTTTGCAAGAAGTATACTTGGCTAACATGTGCTCAACTCACCAACAGCTTTATATTGTAGCAGGTTCCAGTGCATGTGCATGAATAAAATAATATCACAAATCAATTCAATCAAATTAATCAGTAGCAGATTAGTCAATTTTATTTATCAATAGACAATAAATGTTAAAAAAATGGCTTTCCGGAGTCCTCAAAATTATGGTCAGACTTCTCAAAATGGTAGTGTCCATCAAGCAAACTACAACATGCTTTATTTTTATAAAGAATGTGCTTTATAAAATATCAGGCTGAGATTTTAGCTTAAGACAATAAGGTCTTTTGTTTAGAAAAATAGAAAAATAAGGATATTGACCAGGCAGGTTAGAATTTTGTATTCTTATTAAGAAAGTGTGTATTTAAAAAGATAAAGGAATGCTTTTACCAGAATACCACAATGTATTTTTATCTAAGGTTTATGGTCCACTACCCATCACATTTTTGGAGAGTTCTTAATTACTATGAACACTTGATTTTTTTACATGGCCCGGAACCGGTATATCTTTCACCCTCATCTCCAGGGATATTCGCTGTCATCTCTACATTAAAAAGCAAAAAAAATGCGCACAAGGTCGTCAGTCATTTATTCAAAAACGGGAGTTATCAAAACCCAGCTTAATCAATATTCCAGAGCAGAATTTGGTCTGGGAATTTTTTGAAGAAAAGAAGTGTTTCTCACTTTGGAAGAAAAGTGCTTTGATTTATTAAGAAGAAAAGTGACCCATTTTTTGATTGTATATAAAAATTATGCACATGAAAGACACCTATGCAGGGACGGATATAGACTTTGGCCACTTGGCGCTTGCCTATAGAATATTTGCCAATGTGAAAATCCTGTGTATCTCAAAGCTAGTAATTGGTCTAAAAGCAACTCAATGCATTATTGCAACGTATTATTTCTTCACAGTACCCAGTCAGTTTGATGGGTTCAACCAACTTTGGAGAGCTCTTCTTTTAACATGTCTACTGAAAATGAGCTGAGGAATCATTTTGTACTGACTTTAAGTAAGTGAAGGTCATGCGTTTGGAATGTATGATTGCAGAATAAAGATTGAAAAAATGTTGCTAAGAAAAAAAATTACTAAAGAAAATTTATTCTTCATGTCACTCGTGATTGCAGACTTACTTAACATTATATACTATTACTACATACTAACCCTAGCCTAATAGACACAAAAATGTGTATAATGTAGTTAAATAGTAGTTGAATAACAAATATGAATAAAAAAATGCTTACGTATGTATATGCATTTTTGTGTTGTCGTTTTTTGCTTATTCTTGTCCCAATATTTTTCAGTTTTTTATCCGATAAAACTTTAACTTTTGTTTGTAAAGTCCTTCTCTTATAAGTCTCCTTTTTCATGCTGTGAAATGTTTAGCATAAATTAAGTATGGGAAGTGTCTATTAGTTATACAGTTTCGCATCACTGAGAATTAGAAATTTGTACATTTTTTACTGAATTAGCCTCAGGATTAGCCAAAAATATTTGGAATATATCTAGGCTAATATTTTCACCTATAGCTTGCACAAACGAACCTGTAAATATGCTGTAATAAGTTATCAGACCTTACTTAGGGGAGAAGGTTAACATTTAAACCACTTGTTTTATTTTTTTGTTTTTTTTTTGGCTTTACTCACAAAAATCGCCTAGGATAATAAAAAACCTGTTAGAAAAACCTCGGATTTGGTTGTAGAATATAATGGCTACCCTGAATGAAAGTTTAAAGCCGATATTATGCCTGGGTCAATTTAAAAACTTTCTATTTTTTTTAAGATTGAAGTTTCAGGTAGTAGTGTTTTTTCTCTGTGTGTAATTCGGGTAACAGTACCTTCATATTTTTATTATTTGATAAATACTTTCTCAAATTACCCCTCTCCTCAATTAAGTGTTATCCTGGCGTCTTATCATTGAAGGAAATACAGTAACCTAAAAATGTTTTGAACTAAGAGTCATTTGCCTTTGCGAAAAGTTAATGTGGAAGTGTTTAAAGGTCTTTTATATTATTTTTAACATCGTTGCTACAAATGAAATACTAGAGCAAATGCAGGGGACAATGAGGACTGTCCAAAATTATTGAATCTGTTTTGTACAATTACATGTACAGAAAACTGAAAAGTAGCCAAAACTTGTTGTTTTTAAATGCATATAATCCAACAAAATATTTATTTAGTTTTCCTGAAAGTGGAAAAACGTCATTTTCATTTTTTATTGGTCAAGCAAATGAGGTAAAAGAAATTTCATTTACTTTTTTTTCAGTATTAGAATTGAGTTTTTTTCGTTTTTTACTAAAAGTAATTACTTATGTTTTGGTTTAATCCTTGCTTGTCTTTTGCAGGCAACAAATCTGGCGAAAAGACCTCACTCAGCGTCCATTCCATTGGTTAACAGAGGTGATAAATTGTGAGTTCTGCTTTTCCTTTGTTAATTCAGTTCATTTCGTTAATAAAAAGATAGAAACTATATTGTGCAAATTGCTTTCAGACTGTATTTTCTAAATTGTAAAATTAGCCAGTTACTGCACAACTTCTATGCGGCGTCCTTTATTCAAAGGATGTGTAATGGTGACCAGAATAATCGTCAAAGACAATTTTTAAGTGTTATGTCACTACACGGTCTCCACTTTGCTGAAATACAGGTCAGCTTTTGACATGATTCACCAATACTCAGCATTTCTTTCTATTTTTTCCATTGAGTTTCATTTTTAGGTCAAAAACTAAGGATAATTTTAGGTCAATAGCTAAGGATAACTAAGGATGTATTGTATTACCTGCCTGTAACTGCACATCTATTTTTCTTCTGTAGTTAAATGCATTTAATAGTTTTCTAACACATGTTAACATCGGGTTGGTTATGTGTTCCTCTTATAAGCGTGGTGTGCAGTATAGCACATTTTTACATGCCCTCTTTTTTCTGCTCAGATTTTGCACCCATGTGATTTATATAAGTTGAAAATGCATTATCAGCAATTTTGTTCTCTACCTTTAGTAATGTTTTTTTGCATATGTGCGAAAATCTAAGGAATGCGCATCAGTATTAGCTTAATTATGCGTGTGCATAAAATAATAATCTGCGCAAAAATTTTATCCGTACAAAAACAAAGTTATCTTCATTAAGTTTTAAATTTTACAGTAATTATGAAGTTGATAATTATCCAAATACTTTATATTTTGTTTATCATTCTTATTTTTTAGACTTTCTTGTCAATCATGCAATACATCGACTTACGAATCACAGGTACGGTATATTGACATAATAACATTACTGCTACATTGTCATAATTTACAATTAATATATTTACATGCTTGGTAAGATGTATGTCGGCCGTTTGACCTTTCAAATTCTGTACATAAAATTTGTAATATGATTGGAATAAAAGCCTAAATTTAGAATTTTTGCAATTTTAGAGAGACCAAAAGAGCTCTGTGTTTACACCTTTTCAACGCCCAGTTTTTGACAACGAAAAGTAAGCTCTATTGACATTATTCTTAAATTTGTATCTGAAGGATATACAAGGAGTCTGAATTTATGTTTTCACACTAGGTACGTGTTTATACTGGAAGCACAAACATCTGTTGTACAAAAGAAGGGAGAAGACTCACTTACATATGTCAATAAAGGTTGGCAGAAATTTGTCAATGACGTTAGTCTGATGGTGATGTTGGAAGTTGATTATTTAAAATTATTTTATTTCTGATTTCTTGTTTTTTAGGTCAATTTTATTTTTTAAGTTTTGAAGGAAAACCTTATAACAAATTACAGAAAGTAAAGGTATCCTTTTTTCTTTTGTACTAACATCTTTATCTAATGAAAAACAATAACAAAAGTGTTAGAAGTCGCTTGCTAAATTTTGTATTCTTATTTACTGTTTCATGCAAAAGAAGCTGTTTTTATGTTGTAGTCGATTATGCACTTGGTGTTTGGCCATCAGAAGGATCCCAGTACAGAACTGGCACACTGGAGGTATTGGTATAACCAACAGCCTAATCCCAATCAAAGAGCTTTCGATATCGACGTAAAAGCCTGTCAAAGTGTTGATGAAAGAATTGAAGAAGTTGGCTGCAACGCTCTTGCTTTCACATGGAATCCAAATGTCAGAGCAAAGGTAGGTGTTGTTAGTTTTGTAAGAACTTTTAAAACGCTTGAAGTTATCCTGCTATGGCCAGATGACACCTGAATTAAAATTGACTCTGTAACGAACTATCATAAGTTATTTATATATGTGTTTTTTATTTGATTATTTCTTACTAGGTGTCGTTTCGTATAAATTGCTTAAGTACAGATTTTTCTGCACAAAAAGGCGTAAAGGTAATCTTTTGATTTTTTTTCTCTCTACTTTAAAAAAATAACCTTCAGAAGTAATTTATCAAACTTGTAAACTAACGTTAGTCATTTGATTCTTGCAGGGCATTCCCTTACACCTTCAAGTCGACACATATGAAGACTTAGATAGGAACGCTGATCCCGTCCATCGAGGCTTTTGTCAGATTAAAGTATTTCGGGATAAGGTAATATTATCGATCTGAATAACATTGTTTAACGGGTAATTGCAGCAAGATTTACCTGCTTAGCAGTTGTATCGTAAAAGCTAAAACTTGCTTTGCAACGAGGAAACTTTCTATTTTAGCTATCCTCTATAAAGTTTAAAAAAAGTAATCTAGATCTGCTTTAAAAGTTTATCATAGGAAGGTTTACCATAGAAAAAAACTAGGTACAACTGTTCATTAATTTGCACAGGAAGATGAAATTAACAATGGAGGATTTGTAGATATTATTTTTTCGCATTCAGCACACATTGTTATGATCCATAAGATTTTTTTATACACCTGCATTGAATTTGAAAACTTAGGCGTTATCTGATTCTATAATCCAGAGATAATATATCTCATCAAATTGCAAGGCAACTCAGTTACTATGGCAATATATTTAGCCGTGATACCAATGTTATATTTATTTAAAATATAATCACTGACTATAAAGAAAAGTATAATTAAATTATCTAAATGAACCTTGGATAAGGTTTTAAGAGTTGAAAACTGGAAAATAACAGATAAAATTGCACAACAATCTTGCAACATATCCAACATACCCAAAACAATCACATTATTATTTTCGTTTCACCAAATGGTTTAATGCCGGTCCTCATTCAACAATCTACTTCTAGACTTTCACAAAACTGTGACGGTAAATTTGTTATTTGCATAATTTGTGCAATTATGGCACTTTTGCTGAAGCAAAGTTGCGATAATAAACGTGTAACGAACAGAAGCATTAGTGCCTGTGGTATTTAAAAACTTTCCACACCATGAGCATCATAAAAGAAAAAATAAAGGACAAAATAACTTTTCACAGCATGAGCATTATAACAGACAAAATAACTTTTCACAGCATGAGCATCAAAAAGGACAAAATAAATTTTCACAGCATGAGCATTATAACGGACGAAATAAATTTTCACAACATGAGCATTATGACAGAAAAAATAACTTTTCATAACATAGAGCATCATAATGGACAAAATAACTTTTCACAGCATGAGCATCATAACAGACGAAATAACTTTTCACAGCATCAGCATCATAACAGACGAAATAAATTTTCACAACATAGAGCATCATAATGGACAAAATTACTTTTCACAGCATCAGCATCATAACAGACGAAATAAATTTTCACAACATGAGCATCATAACGGATGAAATAAATTTTCACAGTATGAGCATCATAACAGACGAAATAACTTTTCACAGCATCAGCATCATAACATACGAAATAAATTTTCACAGCATCAGCATTATAACAGACAAAATAACTTTTCACAACATGAGCATCATAAAGGACAAAGTAGATTTTCACAGCATGAGCATTATAACAGATGAAATAAATTTTCACAACATGAGCATTATGACAGAAAAAATAACTTTTCATAACATAGAGCATCATAATGGACAAAATAACTTTTCACAGCATGAGCATCATAACAGACGAAATAACTTTTCACAGCATCAGCATCATAACAGACGAAATAAATTTTCACAACATAGAGCATCATAATGGACAAAATAACTTTTCACAGCATCAGCATCATAACAGACGAAATAAATTTTCACAACATAGAGCATCATAACGGATGAAATAAATTTTCACAGTATGAGCATCATAACAGACGAAATAACTTTTCACAGCATCAGCATCATAACATACGAAATAAATTTTCACAGCATCAGCATTATAACAGACAAAATAACTTTTCACAACATGAGCATCATAAAGGACAAAGTAGATTTTCACAGCATGAGCATTATAACAGATGAAATAAATTTTCACAGCATGAGCATTATAACAGACGAAATAAATTTTCACAACATAGAGCATCATAAAGGACAAAATAAATTTTCACAGCACGAGCATAATAACATACGAAAAACTTTTCACAACATGAGCATTATAACAGACGAAATAAATTTTCACAGCATGAGCATCATAAAGGACAAAATAAATTTTCACAGCATCAGCATCATAACAGACGAAATAAATTTTCACAGCACGAGCATAATAACATACGAAAAAACTTTTCACAACATGAGCATTATAACAGACGAAATAAATTTTCACAGCATGAGCATCATAACAGACGAAATAACTTTTCACAGCATCAGCATCATAACAGACGAAATAAATTTTCACAGCATGAGCATCATAAAGGACAAAATAACTTTTCACAGCATCAGCATCATAACAGACGAAATAAATTTTCACAGCATCAGCATTATAACAGATGAAATAAATTTTCACAGCATGAGCATTATAACAGACGAAATAACTTTTCACAACATGACCATCATAAAGGACAAAATAAATTTTCACAGCATGAGCATCATAACAGACGAAATAACTTTTCACAGCATCAGCATTATAACAGACGAAATAAATTTTCAAAACATAGAGCATCATAACAGACGAAATAAGTTTTCACAACATGAGCATCATAAAGGACAAAATAAGTTTTCACAGCATCAGCATTATAACAGAAGAAATAAGTTTTCACAGCATGAGCATTATAACAGACGAAATAACTTTTCATAACATAGAGCATCATAAAGGACAAAATAACTTTCCACAACACGAGCATAATAACATACGAAATAAGTTTTCACAACATAGAGTAGCGTAACACAAGGTGAACTTTTTTAAAATCTGTTTTTAATTATCTGATCAAGAGGAAACAAAATGTACCGACTGCTGATAATTCATACGAATTACCTTAAAGTTTCACAAATCTGCATCATCCACTGTATTCCATCTACTTTAATATCAAAAAATTAAATCACTGCAAAATTCTAACTAAGGTTTTATCTACAAAGTTGCTTATTTCTAATTTGTAAATCGAGTTACGTTCAAAATGATTTCTATCTAGTTATTGGCCCTATTAAAATTTTCTCATTCATAAGGAAACATAGATGTTACATACAAATTACATTAAACGAGAGTAATAAGCCGCATGAAGGCGTGCATTGAACTTAGAAGAGATTTAAAAATTTCATATTGCCAATTAGGCACGGTCTGTTTAACTGAAGCAGCAACGAAGACTATCCTATACAATGCTCAGCCCATTGAAGGATTGGTGGTAATAAAATGCATATAACATTGAATCTTGATAGTAACAGAAAGATTGTGTGAATTACCTTGTCAAATTTTGTTGTGGTAGCTTACATATTAAGGCTAGCTAAGTGCTGTTACATTTTGCAATTATTTTCCTCAGGGAGCAGAAAGAAAAAACAAGGATGAATCTAAATTAGTTGGAAAAAGAATGGAAAAACAAATGAAAAACTCAGGTGTGTGTTAAAAAATTCTTTCTTTATGTTATAATTATGTTAATATGTTTCTGCATGGCATATGAGCAAACCGAGAACCGAAACCCTGTGGTGAGACACGAGAGTGGAGACCCAAGACCCAGGACCTGGGAACCTGGAGGTAAGACCCGAGACCCTACATATATTATTTTCACTTTGATAGTAACAGACCAAAATGTATTATCTTGATGTCGAAAAAAAGTGTAATAAAAATTATTCACAGAGATGATAACATTAGGCCACACCTTTATCCTTTCCTGTGTCTGTATTAATGATCGTGCCGAATGCAGTTGTGTCACTTTTGAGGTGTAGTAAACAAGTTGTTAAGTTATGAATCAGTTTGGTTGTTGTATGAGTTAGTTATAGTTGGTTCGAAGTGATGATATAAGCGTTAAACATGCACGGAAATTTTTAAAATGGCGCAAGGGTATTTTCTCTTCGAAGATGACATTAATGGTTTATTAGCGGCAATTATTGTTGATGTGTTACAGAATTTCGACAATATTCGAGTGGGTTATGATCATGTTGGTGATGATGATGATGCACCTGAAGTTCAAAATACTGGTTTCAGTTTTGAATTTTGTGATTAAGTTTGTGTATTCCCCCAAAGAAGATTGTCCAGACACACGAGCCAAACACAACATAGATGTAGTTGCCGATACAACAAATAAAGAAACCACAGAAGTGTACGGCAGAGGAGATATTGCATCCACAGTATTTCAAAACGTATCTTAAATCCCTAGCTACATAAATCAAAGACGAGTGTTACTCTGAGGTAGTGTTGAACCAATATAAAGCCTTTAAGATTAACAACCTTCCTGATGTCAAAAATCCTTTTAGTTTTATGAAAGATGTTTTAAAAGTTTTTTGATGGTGATGCAAAAAAAATCGATGGGCCCATAAAAAACAGAATTGTGCATAGATTTTTTCAAAATAATGTGGCTAAATGTGGCTATAAAATAGCCGGGTTAATGTCATTTTGTTGCTTAATCACGAGCCTTCTGTTTTTTCTACATAGTAGGGGTTCATCACTGAATTCAACCAGAGAATTGTTAGCAACGTTACCACGAATTATTGGACGAAACACTTTCTGATATCTAACAGTGTTATTCAAAATCGTGCATGGTCGGGTTGTGCTTTCTTGCTCCCATTAATCACTGACGTCCAATATTCTTCAATGGGTCTTGACAGAATCGTTCTGTGAGCACATAAGACATGTTGTTTTAAAGCAAAAAAGAATTAATTCAATGGCAGAGTTGACGGTGATCTTGATGCCCTCATACGTCTGCCATAGTATAAACATACTTTTGCATTTCTAGTAAAATTTTCTTGGTGATTCTCAATTGACTAGACCCAGTTTTAAAAATATTGGAGAAACATTTTACGTAAGCAGATAAGTCTATCATCATTAGCTGTCGAGAAAGGAAGTAGAAATTGTTTTCGTTTTTTATCAAGCTCTTCTGTGTTTCTTATATTCGATGTCGAAAAAACATCTGCCATTTGACAGAATTTAGCTGTTCCAGCTGCCTCTGGTGGAACAAAATTAGTGAGAACATTGCTGACTGTTGAGCTCTAAACCTGTGCAGTTCTACATGTGTTATTAACGTTCGGGTTTCGTCTTTATCACTCGTCATTGCGGAATGCATTCTAAACAACTTACGATGTGGCGATGCTTTATCACAAGTTGCTCCAACACCTTTCAGGTTACAACTCAGCTCACAAATTGAGACTGTGATATACGTACATATTAACTATGTTTTACCTAGTTGCAGGCGAACTTTTGTGTGTTAAATTGAGGTGTGGTATCGAACTAGGTA
Source organism: Hydractinia symbiolongicarpus (assembly GCF_029227915.1). Lineage (NCBI taxonomy): Eukaryota > Metazoa > Cnidaria > Hydrozoa > Anthoathecata > Hydractiniidae > Hydractinia > Hydractinia symbiolongicarpus. Next base: position 3,016,845 of record NC_079882.1, on the reverse strand, counting down.
CCATTCTTTTTCTCTTTTCATCTATAGAAAAAGAGAAGAAAAGTTATCATTTTTATGCTTATTCCTTTTTCATCTAAAATTGGTCGCTCTAACTTTAAACAATTTTTTCCTATAAGAGGAATGTTTTTCACAAATATTAGGCGTGCAATTTTCAATTTGTGTCTTCAAAAGAGTGTTGACCACTTTATCTTTCGTGATAACGGCTACAAGTTTTTCCCTCCAGTCTGCTGCATACTTTAGCATAATTAAGAAGCCTCTGTCAATAATTACTACTCTTTCACAACTTTTTTAACACCTGAGTGCTAAAACTATTTTCCAAGTGCCTGTTGCATGCTCTTATATAATAATTGTGAAATAAAAAAAATTAAAATTAATTTGTAAAAACAACTGTTAGTTCCTGGTCTCACCAAAGGGTCTTAGGCCTCGGCTTGCTCATATGCCGTTTCTGCATAGATAAACTTTCTCGCCTTCCTACGCAGAATTTGTTTCTGTATACATTAACTTTATCTTCCTACTACACAGAGAATGGGCAAGATGGGAACACAACATTTCAAATGGCTAACAAAGTCACTGTGCTTTACTCAACACCTCCCATGGACGCTAAACCTGTTATATTTGTGCCCAGTAAAGAAAAACAGGTAACATTTTGTTGATGATGGTGTCTACTAATGAGTGATGTAACATTTTTGACGACTGCGACCAATATACACGTAAACGTTAGCACGTGATTGTTATCGTCTAGAAGTCAAATGAAAGCTCTTCAGCCTCTTCTTCACCAGGCTCCACGAACTTGTTAGTTCAAATGAAGTAGGAACTATTTTATTTATTTATATCTTCTTTTCTTGATGGGTCTTATTCTAAAAGCCCTTATAAGGTTTACCTTTTGAGGTAACTCATTTAATTAGGATTCGAAGTCTTCTATCAATACTGCATAAAATGTGTACGTTAGTTAGAAAATGAATACGTCAGTTAGAAAGTGTATACGCTAGTTAGAAAATGTATACGTTACGTAGAAATTGTATACGTTACTTAGAAAATGTATACGTTACTTAGAAAATGTATACGTCAGTTAGAAAGTGTATACGCTAGTTAGAAAGTGCATACGCTAGTTAGAAAAGTATACGTTAGTTAGAAAAGTATACGTTAGTTAGAAAAATGTATACGTTACTTAGAAAATGTATACGTTACTTAAAAAATGTATACACCAGTTAGAAAATGTATGCGTCACATAGAAAATGTATTCGTCACGTAGAAAATGTATGCGTCACTTACCGTAATTATTCTAATTTAACGCGCCGGTAAAAATAATTATTTTAACCGCCCCTGCGAAAAAAATTAGAAGCGATAAATTACAAACTTTTGAGCACGGTCAACCTGCGTTAATAATTAGAGGCAAATAAACTAATCCGCTCAAAATAAGAAACATTTTTTTGAAAATTTTCGTTCATTTTTTTTTTTTCAAAATAATTTTTTTACAAAGCTATTTCTTGTTGTTCTTGTTTCCCTTCGTTGCACGTTCCCTGGCATCTTTGTACTCATTAAGAGCTTTCTCAACAAGGCCTGTTAATTTTGAATGCATCCTGAATTCGTCGACTTGAATATGTACAAGGCTGGGAGCTCCATTCCTCCTTGAGGAAGGTCTTTTGAAAATTTCGTTTTCCCAGTTATTCTCACTAAAAGCTTACCACCATTATTATGTAAATGTACGTAATTTTTAACAAGAACTTTGGTACGTGCCCCACAGTTACACCGCTGTATTTCAACGCCATTGCGTACCTATCTTCGACAAGTGCACCAGGTCGTGTTTTATGGCAGACTGTTAGCTCGCTGTCCACTTTCGCTTCCCATTCACTCTGGTATACATGATGGCCTCTCACACAACACTCCGTAGAGAATTCTTTTTCTATCATAATGGATAGATCGTTTGCATTTAGCAGAAGTTCTATGAAGCAAATCTTTGACAAGCTTTCCATGTTGTGTAACGATGAATGTTGTGTTTCGAATGTAAATGAATTTTTATGCTTCGATTCAAATGTTTTTCTGTTTCGAATGTCTGGATTTTTCACATGTTTCGAATGTTGTAATTTTTTTTTTTTTCTCGCTATTCATTCTCATCAGCTTTTCAAAGCAAGAGACACGTGAAAATGGCTTCACAAACTAAGATTCAAAATTATTTTAATAAACGGCCTGCTACAAGTGTGTCACTCAAACAAGTGAAGATTTCAAGTTTTCTGAAACCTGTGGATGAAAGCGAAATGGATGATGTTATTTGTGCAGGAGGTAAGAAACTCTTTTCCTGTGTTTATGATTATTTTGGCTTCTTTTTGTATCAAACATGTTAAAGCCTGATTCGCAATGGAGCATTTTACCAAAAATGTATGGAAAAAGCACAGGACGAGCTTGACATGGACGAAGACGAAAATGATGATCCCTTTGCTTGATCTCAGTATCATAATATATCGAAATATATATGTTCATTTAATCTAAACCACTGCTTGTTTTTTTTAAAAAAAAAAATACGATCGTGTTAAATTAGAGGAAAATAAAACACGCCAAATTTTCGACCCGCGTTAATAATTAGTAGCAATAAATTACAAACTTTTGGCCATTTTTGTCCGTCCGCGTTAATTAGAAGCAGCGTTAAATTAGATTAATTACGGTAGAAAATGTATACGTCTTAAGTTTGGGCGCCAATTTTTTTGATGTTTCAGTCAATACTGAAATGCTATAAAGGAATTACCGAAACTCATCTTTTTTGTAAAGTTTTCTATAACATATGTGTGTGAATGATACAATTAATACGAAGTGTTTCAAAACGTGATTTTTATAGCTTCCGATTGGTGATTCTTTTTAGGGAAAGAGAAAACAAGCGAGGATTTAACACAGCTTTGTCCAATGCAAAGGTTAAAACCTTTATTTCTCTGTTCTTCTTGGCGATTTCAAAACAAAGTGTAGACAATTGAGTGTACGACGATCGACATTTTAGAATGTTTTATATTTCTAAGAGAGAACTGCCGCTTCTTTTTTGTGTGTGTAAATGTTATTTACTGATGTATTTGTAGGAAGATTTGGAACATTTAGATGTCTATCCGAAATATAAAACAGCTAGAGTACTACAAAGAATAGAACCAGGTAATGCGTGGGATGCGCCGACTTTCATATAACTTAAAACAGAATGGCATGGAGAAGGGAAGTGTTTAATACGTCTGTAATAAAATAATCACATTTTTTTCAGCTGTGACGATATACGTAAGGAAGGAGGAAGAAAAAGCTTATAATGCTCTTATGTTAGATAATCTAACTTTAGAAGAACTTAAGGAGTCGGTGAGTGTTGTATTGAAAATCTGTTGGTTAATGCGAATTATTTAATGCTCGAGAAATTAATATCCGTAATAGTCCCATCGACAAACAAGTATTTTGATAGCGATTTGATAGATTGTAACTTTATGCTGCGCTTATCTGTTTAGGTATCTACAAAATATGGCTTACCAGTTGATATGATAAAACATGTTTTTAAAAAAACGAAAAAAGGGTAAACGATTTAACACTCGTTCTTGCATGATGATTTCGTTTGGAAACTACAGCAAGTGCTTGTCGCAAAATCGCGATTTCTTGTGTTCCCGATGTTATTCAGTAAATTTCAATCCAAAAACACATAGAACACCGTATTCGAAAAAATACACAAATCTTACATTTCTCACAAATCTTACATATTTAAAAACCAATTTTCTTTTAGTATATTAGTCAACATGGACGATCAACTAATCGAACGGTTTGCTGACGAAGACGATTATATCATCTCGATCAATTTCGATAATCAGCTTGGCCATTTTGAAGTTATATTTTCTTGCTGACGTGGGCAAATTATGTTTTGGCGTAGAGTGTTGAAGAAAAATGAAAATATATAAATAGTCAACAGTGGGTTATAATTAATGTTTCTTTGAGTGGTGTTAATAGGTAGTTATCTTGGGAAAGAAAATTGTAAAATTATACGATATTAGTAAAAAAATGATAATAGTTTCATTGCTACCATTCGAATGCTTAATATATTTACGAGTGTCTTGTGTGTGCCGCAGATTTTTCTTAGTGTTTTTTTTTCTCATTTTTTTTCCGTTTTTTTTCATTCACACTGAAACTGGATCAAATTACTCACAAAAATATTTTAAACTATACATTTTTTGTGTTCGACATATGTACTATATGATTGAATACGTTTATCCCATTGGCGTATATTTTGACGATGATTCGTTTATTTTTGTATAGCTTGTTTCAACAACAGTTTTTACTGAGTTTTTTTAATGCACGATACAGTTTTTTGTGTCATCGTCAAATGTTTTTACATATATTAGTAATATTCACGAATGACAAATATGATATATTTTTAACCGTTTTTTATGTATGTTTAACATATTACTTAAGGAATTTGATGTGGTTTATTAATTGCTTATCATGTTCATTTGTATTTCGCGTTGGGACAGTTTTTTGGGTGTCCATACTTGCGCGTTAATTGTTCTACATTTTTAGGAGCATGCAACATGATCGAAGTAGTAATGAAAATTTGCGCAAAATTTGACGGATGACGGCATCTTTTCCCTTGGGAATAGCGAATTGGTTTGGAAATAACCATCCTGTTTAACTTCCTTTCTCCATATCTTGTTCTTGACGTGTACGCTATACGCAGGCTTATAAGTCTTGTTGTACGGTCATTTTTTCAGGCACAAGCGCTTAGGGTGAAAATAAAACGCGGCAAAAATAAAAAAATTAAAATTAAAACATCGAACATACTCTTAAAATTAAAGGTGTTCTGAATAAATTTACACAAGTTCAACGTAACATCCAAACCGTACGGACGATCGAGTACTATTTCCGCGTACAAGAGGCTCGTTCATGATGCTGCGCAAGTTCCATGACGTCAATGATTTAATGACAGAAAAAAGGAACAAACAAACATATATAGGTATAGAAAAGCTAAATGCCTTCTCTATCATCCTGATCAAGCTGATACATAAGTTATTTTTTTTACTTTAAGCGATTTTCTTCACACAGTCTGGTTTCCGCAATGTTCGTTCTACAACTACAATGCTGTTAAAAGTTAGATACAAAAAGTTTTAAATAGTAACGAGATAAGTTCTTATTGACTAATCAAATTCTTTGACACTGTTGACCATCAAACGTTCCTGAAAAAAATCGTTTCTTTCAGTGCCGCAACCACAATTTTAATATTGGAAGGGCCTCATAGAAAAATTACATATATGAATTTCGCTTTGTAGAGTGGCTAAATTTCACATTGCTAGATTGACGGAAAATGCCCTTTCAGACGTCAACGATCTCATGCTTCAATGGTAAAAATCACGATAAATGTTTCCATATTTTTGTAATTTAGAAAAGCTGCATTGTTTAATTGGCATCAAAATTTAGATAAAAATTCCATTAAAATAAACCGGCCAACATTTTGACCAACATCGACTCACCAACATGTTGGCCATCAATGTTGTCCGGTTTGCGTTAGGCGCCAACATGCAAGAAGAAAAAAAATCTCAAAAAATGATGGCCAACATTTATTAAATTTTTAATGCAATTGGGAAAGTTCCACCTTGATGCAAACTTCTCAGATATCTTCTTCCAATCATCTACACTTGAAGGTATCTTGATATACTCTTTTCCAATGCACTCTGTGATCGCTTTAGTAACCTCATCAACAATTTAAGATAATGTTCTTTCAGATACTCTGAATTGGAAACTTAAAGACTTATAAGTTTCTCCTGTCGCAAGGAACCGAATGGTGAGCACTAATCTTTGAGCCGCTAAGATTGTTTGATGAGTTCCATTACACCTGATTCTTTTGGTGTTATGTATGGTTCGATGAAAGCAAGATTCATAGGTCATTCTCATCAACTTTTTGTCTTCAGCCAGTAATTCCAATTCCTTTTTTGTCGTCGTCAGCAATCAAGAGGACGAGTGCCAAACAAGTAATGTTGACTACTTGTTTTTTAAGGGTGCTGGCAATTCTTAGAAAATTTTCATCGCAATTGGACTTTTTAAAATGTGCTGCCAGTCCCCTTAAAAAACAAACAAGTGATTTTTAAAATAATGATCTATGGGAAGGATCCACATATGCCTTAACGACTTTCTCTCTTTCTAATAAATTTGTTTGCTACTTCATATTATCACTGTATGATTTGTAAAAATGTAACACCATATGATTATTCATCCGTGTATCAGTGGTTGCAGCTCGAAGGTAAGTTTTTATGCGGTTTAAAGATGAAAAACATTGTTCGCTAACAGCATTTAAAGCAGGCATAACTGACAGTTTTTCCACTGTTGTAACTTCAAACAAAAGTAGTTTTCTTGGGTTATCTAACTTTTGGAGAAATGGCACTAAATCTTTCTTTCTTTCTCTTTTTTTTAGTAGAAAAATTATTGGCGGGGGGCTGTGCCCCTCTGCCCCTCCGGCGGTTACGGCACTGTCTTTTAATTTTAGTGATTCTGCCATAGAAATTATCTCAAGTTATCTATCTAAAGCGCGGCGCAAACCGATCAAGCATTTTGTTTCTATGTATGATGTTTCGCAGTTAAGGAAGACTGGGCACTTTGAAGTTGGCAATAAAGTGGGCAAACAATCAACAATATCAAAATAACGTTATTTACAATAGCACTTGATCGGCTAGGGAAAAAGTGCTTACCGGGCCTAAAAAACTCTAAATTAGATATTGATGACTTTATAGGGGCAGCCCTTTTTAAAATTCATATATTTAACAATGTATTATACATCAATCGACGCAAAATCAAAATTATTATTATTATTATTAGTATTATTAATGTTTATACAGGACTGATATAATTCAGTTCTTAAAAACTGCTCTTAATATAAGTCCTGTGTAGAAAAATTGTAGAAGTTCAGTACATAACAGGCTACTGGCGAACTTGAAAGGTATAGGGAACAAAATTACACGCGAACAAGAATCCGAAATCTTTTAGCCTGCCAGGGGTTTTCATTAAAAAATGTAATCGTTTAAAAAAGAATAAAAAAATTATTTTAAAAAATGGTAGGATTTTATCTTATCTTAAACAAAAAAAATAATTGAAAGTATAAAGTGCATTTATCCGAGAGAAAAATACAAAATGTTTGAGAAATGTGCTAAAATATGCATTAACCGAAAATATGCAAAGTATACTATAACGGTGTAATACAAGCCGTAAATATACAATAACGATGTAATACAAGCCGTAAGTATACGATAATCGTATAAATACAAGCCGTAAATGTACAATACCGGTTTATATAGAAGGCGTAATATGCAAAATTTGTAAATGTGCAATAGTCTTAAATATGAAATAAACGCAAAAAAATATCGCTACAAATTTACTACATTCTTCGATAGTCATGTTGTGGTGTGACTTATCCTAAATCAGTGAAAAAAGTCATCTCGTAAAATTGGGGAACTCAAAAAGCAAAGCCGGGAAGTTTGTGTTTGACATGTACTATTTATGCACATAAACTGTGACAAAATGAGCCTCATTTTAAAGGTGTTTCACCTGCAAAACGAGGTGTCAAAACATAATTATGACATAGAATTTAGCCAACAAGAGATTATCGTGACAATTCATAACTGATGGAAAATCCATAAATTTCTTTCCGCAAAAATAAATGATGATAAAGAAGTAAAAAATATTTTTTCATATTTCGATCTTATTTTTATATTTTTTTTTCCTTCACTAAAATATTTTGAGGATTTTTGACTAGGGATTTTAAAGAGGAGCGATCATCCTGTCATGTTTTTTTTATTGAAGAATCTGTGAACGTGTACAGATATCATTGCCAATTATTTTTGAAGAAAACGAATACAGTCGACGCTCGATATCTTCAAAAGTCTGTTGTAGGCAAAATTACGTTCAATATCACCAACTCTGTTCTCTCAAATTTTCGCTTTGTCGAACTATTTTTCCGCTCCTCTCAGTTTATTTCGAACTTTTCTCTTATTTTTCGAACGAAAACATAAAAGGTTCGATTGATGCGTAAAAAAGACTTTCGAACGTTTACAATTTGGGATATTTGGAATCCTCCTTATTTCAAAAATTGCTACCAAGCGCAAGCTCGTGGTAAAAACATTGGCTGAAAAAAACATTGTCTTTCTCCGTTTTCGGCTAAACAATTTAATCAAGAACGTTAAAAAGTACGGGTATTTCGCTATCCCGAACTTTAAAAGCCTTCGACGCACGATAACTATTTGGTATGTCCCGAGAGTTCAAATATCGAACGTCGACTGTACTTGGAGTAACAAAAAAGTTTAAAATCCAGCCTTTCTAATTCGCAGGCAATTGTTGACGTGTTAAAAAAAAATTTTGATTCGCGTCGGCAAATTTTTGTACGCATGCTTTTTCTTTTATTGGATGTAATTTGATTTTCCAAAGGTTTTGCTCTCATTTTCTACCTTACTTTAACTGTTGGCTGTGTATGAAAGCGTGCGATTACAAAAATGGAAATCGCCGGCGTGAAACACATGTTTGCTGACGTAAAACAGGCAAACGACGTGTCATGTCGGTAATTTTTTGCCGACGTGAAATAAATTGAGTTAGGTAGGCTGCAGTCCGACAACACTAACAAATTTAGCCAAATGGTCTAAATTTTTCCAATTACAGAAAGAAAAGTGATACTATCATATAACTATGTCAATAAATACAATAAAATCTAATTAAAGTATAAATGCACTGCAAATGAATGGAGCTAATATTTTTTACGGTCATAATTTTCACCGTAGAACATTGCGCACTCGTTTAAGGTCTTTAAAAAAACGTTTAAAGTCAAAATATGAAAATATTAAGCGTATAATATAGATATAAAAACACGCCGTATCGCACAACGCACACTCAGTACTCATTCCTCGCTTTTCTTCATTCGCTTTGCAGCTGGCAAGGGCTCGCTACGAGCAGTAAACCAAGGGTGGCTCAGGGCGGCACTTAACGTAATTCTGTCTGCAACATTCACTGTTAACAAAGACTTAACAAGTTTCTTGGCGTTTTCAGAAATTCCACGCCATTTTTCTTCGTGAAAGGTGTAGTTACCTGTGCGTATGAGATCATTAAGGGGAATTTCACCCTCATCACTGAACGGAGGATAGCCTGCTAACATGATAAACAAAATGCAGCCCAGTGACCATAAATCTACAGCACTGGTGTATCCCCTAGAAGTAGGTGCAACAATTTCAGGAGCAAGATAAAACGAAGTTCCAACAAGTGTTTTTAGCAAGGATTGCTCAGCCACCATTCGACTCAACCCAAAATCTGTTATTTTTAATTTTGCATCGGAATCCTTTGATGTCAAAAGAACATTTTCAGGTTTCAAATCTCGATGTATAATGTTTTTACTGTGCAAATAATCTACGGCTTCCAGTAATTCCAAAAACCAAATTCTGGATTTGTCTTCCGGGACTGCACCATTTTGCTTTACGTAATCAAATAACTCTCCTCCATTCACGCACTCAAGCACAATATACACAGCGTGGTCGGTGTCGAATACGTCCTTTACTTTAACGACATTGGGGTGATTTATTTGTTGCATTAGACTTGCCTCGTACGTCAAGTCTCTGACAACGCTTAAGGATTTTCCCTTTCTGATAATTTTAACAGCAACTTTTGTCTGATCCCTTGTTTTTACGTGGCCTCGTTTTACTACACCGGTCGCACCCTCGCCCAGCCTCACGTTTTCTAACACATATTTCTTGTTAAAATCGCGCGGTAACTGGCGGAACTCCTGATTTTGAACCTGCACATTTATAAAAATAAAAGCCTCGTTATCCGGCATTGCTATGGCTATTTTCGAACAATTTAACAAAGGTCTCGAAGCCCCTTTCACATGTTCGCCATTAACGAAGATACCATTAGTGCTCGTATCTTTAATATACACAGTGAAGCCAACTTCAGACTGGTCATCTTTTTCTTTATATATTATGAAATGGACTTTCGAAATTTTTTTATACAACTCTTTAAGCTCATCCTCTTTGTCGAAACCTTGTTCTTCTAAAATACAGTATTGACAGCTAGGGGCTCGACCTACCTTATACGGTATATCCTCTTTTAGTTCCATTGTTTGATAAAGACCGTTAACAGCAGTAAGGATACCCCAACTAGAACCTTCAACTATATCAAGGTCGTCATCCAAATTTTGATAATCAGTGTCATCGTGATCAATAGGAACTGTAGAAAGACTGTCCGCACTATGTCCACTTGAAGAACTTGATGACTGTTGTGATTGAGATTGCGACTGCGACTGGCTACTAGAAGAATTCATACTCGCCATGACGGTTTCTATACCAATGAAACTAAAAAATATAAGACAGATAAACTATTTTTTTTACAGCGTTCACGGTTTGTTGAATCCTTTCTTGAAGTGAAAAAACAAATCAGATACATAGTAACTTATCTATAGATATCAAAGAGCAAGAAAAAAGGTAAAACTTTAACTTCTCTGCTATAGTGAAGCAACAACGAAGTCCTCCAAGAACACATCAACACCGATTAAACGTAGTAAAATATTGCCACACTCCTAAGAAACTATTTCAAGATAAAATAGAATGGTCAAGAGTGACAGGGATGTAGCCAAAAAGAGGGGTATGTTTTGGGTTTTTTTATTCAATTTTTTGATTTTTATAGATTTCTATATCTCTTTAAAGTAGCAAAATTAATCCCAGTATAAAAGTTAACGACAAAATGACCAAATTACTTTGATTTTCTGTGTTAATAATTCAACCTTAAAGTTACTACAGTAAAAGGATTTTATTATTAGGATGCAAGACTTTTACACGTTTTTTTTATTATAAGAAATCAGATGCTGAAGCATCAAAATAAGTAAGAAACTTTCAGTACTGAACTTTTTTAGCTATAAAAAATTAAGAAATATACGGATATTATTGCAAACTTTTTAAAAAACATTTTTTGCTGTTCTTTTAACGTGATAAATGTCATTTCGAACAATCGAAGTTCGATTTGAATTAATTTAAAATTAATTAAAATTAAGTATTAGAAACCCAATAAAAAAACTTTCAGTATTGAAAACATAAAAAAATAGGAAACATTGATTACTGAGGGCCTTTCACTAGTTTCTTATAAAAAAAATATGTGTAGGGCTTGGTTAAACATTTTTTAGTGTATATATAATAAAATAAAATAGAAGTCTGCATAGCAGTTTAGAAAGGTAAACCTGTGTGTCAGTCTTTCTAGAGTACTGTAATAAACCTGTGCTTTAAATAGTTTAAATCTATTCAGCAGACATTTAAAAGTATGCAAAGCTGATAAGAGAGTGCCCACTCAACATTAACTCCCTAATTTCCAGGTATTTTTCTGCAAAAATTCCTAAAATTCCTCTTTTTCTATATAGGAGGCTGGTACATATATATCCTAAGTTCTTATTGAATATTTAAGTCAAAATCACAAATATTTTGTAATATGCATATATGTTGATATGCTGGCTGAAGTGTGGAAAAGTATGGAAGCTGTTAAAGAAAAAAAACACATTGTCATTCAGTTAGTTAAACTAACACCTAGAAAATTGCTTGGCAACACTGAAGCTTACTTAAAATTTATCCAGTGTATACCATCCCAATTTACTTTATATTTGCCTTCACTCTGTTCACTTGTATGAAAATTAATATTTACAGAGGTAGGCAGCATAAACAGGCGAGTCAAACCATGGCCACTTTCAATGTTCATTAATTTTCATACAAAGTAGTTCTTTATTGGAAAAAAAAGTAAAAATCGGTACGTTATATTTTTACATGGTTTGAAATTCATATAGGAAGTAAATATAGGAAATGATCACCTTACAAGATAATTTACATCATATATATTGTTTGTAGACCCTTCTAAAAAGATGTGCAATAGTTAAGAGCTTAGTTAGGTGGTAATGTTGAATTTTGAGACTAGAAAATGGAAAAACCAACTCCATGCACTCACCCTCCTCACAACTACGATTTTCACTTTATTAAAAAAACTTGTATCACTGATAAATCATTAAGAGAGGACTTCTAACATTAATAATCTTTTAAATGTAAAAATAGACATTTTTGGTAATATCAGATTGAAAAAAAAATATTTATGGCATATGCACAGGGTTCATGGACATGAAGTTGGTTTTTGCATATTTTGGTCTGCAAAATACAACACTGCATCCGAAATCTTAATGTGGCCATTCACTACAATTATGCCTGCACTAATAATTTAAAAAAATACAGGACAAAATTTCACCTTCTGGCAAAGTACCAATGAACTTACATCTTGACTATTCTAACTAAATTTACAGCACATAAAATCACATTAATTTAATAACACTGAGCATGGAAAACGGATGTTAAGCTAAGAATGATGATGATATGACTGATAAGTGACTAAAATTATGAAAGACACACACTAAAGAGTTACAAAACAATCAGCCTATTTACTGTTTCAATCTGTTTGGTCTGTAAAATACACAAAAATAAAAATAAAATGGCATCACAGTAATTTTAAATATTTATATATATAATAATTTATCAGGAAAACTCCCAATATTGCTATTACTTACAATTACAAACTTGCCTAAAAATCGGGCAAGTTTTTAATTGTCGTAGACAGAGCGGCACTGAAAATAGAGTATATAAAGATTTTTTTGTTCTATCGTAAAGATTTTTTAAGGTGTTTACATTAAATATTTAGGTTTACTTTGCGAACATTTTTTTTTTGAAAAAGTTTATATAATGATGTTTTCATGATCTGATGCTTTGGTAAATAAACAGCAAAATGGCAACCAACAGTCTTGCTGATTGGTGAAAAAACAACAAGAGTTATTTCTGAATTTGCAATGTCTAAAAATTTTGAATGAAAGTCAAATGAAATGAAAGGAAATGAAAGAGGTGGAAACTTGCTAAAAAGTTTTTTAGTATATAAGGATTTTTTCATCTTCTTATGGGCAAACATAAAAACTTTATCTTCCTTAATATTGATCATGCAAGGAGCTTGTATATTGTTGAGCAACGATCTGGTACAGTTCCCAACCAGTGTTTTTTAACTTGATAATTATTCATGTATATACAAGACAACAATTTTAAAAGAAATTCTGTGACTGTTTAAATGTTTAAAACATTATAACCAGGATGGCAGAGCACTGTGCCTAAATGTACTGCTAAACAAACATCACTGAAGAGCGTTTTAAACAGGATGTACAGCTGGATGGGTTTTCTCCATTGAACTACTTACACAGATGGTCTATCCTGTTTGCAAGCAGGCTGTTCAGCGCATTTTGAAATGAGATGGCGCTTACAATCAGGACAGAACATAACCAGTTATCATTCAGAGCTGTTTGATTAGACAATATATAACATAATTTGTTAAGTATAATGTTACTAGAAACCAATTTTTTTCCTACACGTATATGACATTGAAATTAAAAATGAAAGAATAAATCAAGTAGCTATTTGTGAGGTCTGCTCGGCCGGAAATAATAACAACAGAAAAAATCAAATTTTCTTACGAATATCTGCTCAGCAGCCAAACCAACGCCAACGAATAAGCTTTTTTTAGAGATAGAAGATAGCTAAGGATATTTCCCTTTTGACTTTCATAAAAACTACGACAATGTAACATAAATCAGATAAATATCTCTTCGTTTGGATAGAAGAAAAAACGTTTCTAGACCAGCTAGCTAGCTAGTCAGCTACAACGAAAAATACATAAACTCAAAACAAAGCCATGTGACAATTTCTGCCGCGGGAGTAAAAAGTACTCTGCTAGGTACAGGGGTCGAGAACAGCGGCCCCTTTTCCGGGTTTTACATTTTATTGCATCCAGGTCAACATCTTGTCACAAAAAAGGAAGAGAGCTTAGTCATAAAACTAAAAAAGTACTTCCATCTATTCGAAGATTGAGAGCTCGGTCGATTGAGCACCTTATGTTTATAAACCCTATGGATTTTGCAGCTTACCAACTATGAGGAAACAGAAGTGAAAATCCTTAGGAACTACTGGTCAATATTGCACCTTTTGCAGGTTTTGCCCCTGGAAATTTATAAGTTCATACTTGACGTCCTGACTTTGCTAAGCTTGTGTGTTACTGTGTTTTTAACCATACATCCCTTCAGTAACATGTGAGAAAAGTTCTACACTTAGCTCTTCAATAATAGCACCAGCAATCTGGCACACGGAAGATGCAAGCGTTATCGCGTCTGACGCCAGGCGGTGTAGACAACAATTCATTGGGAAAGAGTATTGATATTAAAACCAAGAGCTTGCTTTTAATTTTCAAATTCAAAGATTAATCAAGCAACTAACAACCAAATCATTTCCCATCAAAGCTAGCCCATAAACGAACGTCTTCCATTTTCTTTGATAAATACATGAAGTTTTGTGTAACCTGGACTTTTTCTTATAGCATGGTCAGGCAGACGAATTTGGATTATTTTGGCAGCAAGCCCATATATGCCATATATATTACAGCGACAGCATTTCAAACTTTTTGAGCATGACTGAATACCATCAAATGATAAATTTCAACAACAGAACATTTTTCAAGACATGCAAATTCAAGACAAATCCAGCAAATAAAAAATATTCCGTCTTTGTAATATCGTTTTTGTAAAACTAAATACAACTCTATTTATAAAAAGACTATTATACAAAAATATATATATGTACTATCCGTCTCTCACTTAAAAAAATGGCCTATATAATCCAAATACAACTCAACAAAACACAAAAATACATTATGACTTGTTTTAGTAAGTTCTGACTAATACATGCAAACGACGAGTCGTTCTATCCAGGAATGTACTGCATCAAGTTTTTCTTTACTATCTTTCCAGTTTGATTATATTCATGTTTCGTTTCTTTTTTATGTATAATACCATCCCAATCTCGAACAATACTATTGATGTGTGCATTTGGTTCAATAGATGTGTCGTACAGTTCGATCAGCATGCTTTTACTTATCGTTCTAAAAATAGAACATGAATCTAAATTAATATATGGATTTTAAACGTCACAATATGTTAAGCGACAATCTTTATTCAACACATATTCGTATATATAAGACGTCAGTAATAACAAACCATACACTACGCTAACCTTTAAAGGACTAGTGATAGGTCATGTGATTAAGATATTGGCCTATATTTTAGCCAAAATTACACCAACATGTTGGTGAAGTTTGCCGCCATCATCAACCAATAATATTACAGGCAAGAAAATCACAGTAAACTACTTTATAAATGCTTATTGTTTGAAGTAAAGTTGATAAATTGGTCAACATGGTCAAGAGATGATCAAACACAAACAATTTCGGCCAATTATTTTGAGCATGATCATACAAATTGGCTAACATCTTTCTCTTGTTAATATGTTAGTCGTGTTGTAGGCATAAACCAATATGTTGGCAGTCAAGACTCTCTTCAACTACATCTGACATAAAAGCACATCAAATGACAGTAATATAAATAAATTAGTTACTTATGCGACCACATTACATGGAGCCAAATCATATAAGATAGAATTTTTTTTGATACTAAGAAATAAACAAACAAACAAACAAAACAAACAAACAGACCTGTTGATAACATGCGCCACCAAAACTTTATCTGCTGTAAGGTCACGAAATTTATTTCTAGAATAAAAACCAGACTATTGGCTTAAAGTTACCAATAATAGGAAACATATTTAACGGTATTTGGATCTCTCAAGCGTCTAAACCACGTGACTAATAAAGCTGTTACCCAATTATTTTTTTCTTGAACAAAAAAATCTACAAATTCAAGTTTATCTACTCACCTCAAATTGTCATATTTGAGTTGGTCTTCTTTCACGAGTGGCTCGAATTCCGTTGCATTAAGAAAACACTCCACAGCCTGCTGTGGAAGATGAAGAAAGTCCGGCAGTAGTTTCCTCACGTTCTCTTCTGATACTACATCAGTGTTACCATAATCGATGTAGAACACCTGAGAAAATGTACACATAATAGTAGAACGAACGAACGAACGAACGAACGAACGAACGAACGAACGAACGAACGAACGAACGAACGAACGAACGAACGAACGAACGAACGAACGAACGCGTTAAATAAGGCCCTTAATGGCGGTAAGGCAAAATTTCGCCTTGGGGAAATAAGTGCCGGCGTTAAGATGGGCGAAAAGAAAAGCTTAAAAATAAATCCAACATCTTGCGATACCAATGTGCTATTAAAATGCTACCTGTTTGTTTTTTAATGTAAAAACAATATGGAAAAAAGATTCTAGCATGCAGAGGCCAGAAAGCTATCAAAAAAAGACGTATCACCTGCAGACACAAATCAAAACATTAATGGAAGATCAACTATTCGATATTACTTTGTAGCTTTAATGTAGCATGATACTAAAAAACGACTGTCGCAATGGCAAACAAGAGCTAAAACCTTTTTTCTTTTCAGTTTTACGGGACAAGGTAATCGCGTTTCCTGTTCCATAAACAGCATGTTCAGTAAAATCGCGAGACCCGAAACAATTTCCACATTTCCTTAAATTGGTCCCCGCGAAACACTGGGAGTAAAAACTGTTCAAATATATTTTCAAGAGTTGCTACCTTACGATGTTTACAGGACTACTTTCTTATCTGATTGCTTTCGATACAAAGAAGAAATCCGATGTCCAGCGTAGGAGAGAAGAATCGCTACCGATTGAAAACAACGGAGAGTTTATTCACCATTATTTAATATGCGCCAATGTACTTATTCATTCAACGTAGCATATTTTTTTCATTTTTGGAGCGTAACTGTAAATAAAATGACTTTAAATGGGTGCTTGAACACCGATAACGTGCTGAGTGGCTACAGAAATACACTTGTTTTTAAACCTTATTTCTGCACAAATATTTGAAAAGAGAAATCCAATTTCAACTCTTGATAAAAAGTGCAACAAATAACTTAAAACTTAAAACTAAGATAGTAAGATTGGTGGTAAGGGTTTATATCTTGTTTCAGTCCGTTTTTATCGGTGGAGCCCTCAGGCACAGCCTAGTTTAAGTTTGCCGACACAGTAGTTAATTTTTTGCCGACGCAAAGTAAATTAAAATAGAAAGGCTGCAGTTAATCCCACTTCACCATGAAAGAAAAAAAAACTATCCGAAGTTGATTTACCTGGGTAAGATCCTCAGCTGTACTGATAACTCGAGCTCTGTACCATCTGTTATCATCCTGATACCTGGCAGCTACCAATTCTCCCTCAGCGAGTATTGTTAAATCTGTTGTATGGTCTTTACTTGTGCGTGAATAGTGGTCACTGAAAACAAACACACAAATCTGGAAAAAGTAGAAGGGTGAAAGAACTTGTGAGAACTGCTTTTTATGAAGACTTTTATACTCCTATTTAAATAAAATGGTCAAACGTAAATGCGCTACATGTGGCTGACTTAGCTAGGATACTTTGCTGCTGCTGCTGCTGCTGTTGTTGTTGTTATTATTATTGTCATTATTATTCTATTAGCACTGCCATCAATCTCTCTTTTTAACAGGTGTCTTTATTCTTGAGGGAGCTTATAAAGTAATGTACAGGAATGCATTCTTACTTCATTTTGTCTACCAGCCTTTCCAAATCATTGTCATCATCAGTGTTATGGCGCGTCCTCGCAGCTGAAACAAATATGACAACAAAATAACAACAACAAAAAAAGAAAGTGTGAGTATCAATATTTTTTAAAATAATACATAATTGTAAAATATATTGGGGTGAGGTTAACTATTGTCAGTAGACTCCACCAAATCCACTTGTTAAAAAGGGTTCGTACTCTTTTATAAATTATAGGTTTGAGATTTTATGCTGAAAAACAAGGAGAATTTTAATTACTGTACACTGGGTACGACAAGGAAGCATAATTACTAAGAGAAAAACTTACAGGCTCCAAGTGAAAATACGCTCAATCCGTAGGGAAAATTTACCCAAAAGTGAGTTGGGTCAAATAACGCTGTTACAGTGATTGGAACCCAGTCTCCAATTTCTGGAAGTTCTGTTACACTGTCATCACAGTATACTTCGACTCTGTTCGCTACTGGGTCGTCTGGAAAATAACAACCAAATTTTGTTTGACGCATGTTCGTGTTTTTTTTTAATAATAAATTTTAACTTCTTTATGAGTTTATCTCCAAGGGCATTTTAACCGGAAACGTTTTATTCGCTTAGCAAAAATTTGTAAGATACAGCACTATAGAATAAATTCAGTTTGATCAGAAATTTTAAATCGCCATATCGCCCAACGGGTACATGATTTCTGTGAGGATTTTTAACCAGAGAGAGCTTACTAAAGCGCAATGACCTTATTTTCTGTATTTAACATGTTATAATATCATCATAGTAAGGAATATTTTAAGTTGTTTGAAAAAACATTCTTACTTGGATCAACATGCAAGTAGCGACAATCTTCTCCACGATAACAATATCCTCGACGGAAAAAGGTAAAACATCTCTCCTTTCGATTATCAACTAAATAAGAAAACAAAGATAAAAACAGAAGCTGTAAATTCTACTAAAAAAAGCGTGTAAAAATGTCACTGATTACATGAGGTAAGGCTAATTCAAACTAAAAATCAGTCAAGCGAAAGATATTGGACCAGAAATTGACCAGTTCTTATTTCCATTTCAATAACCAAGAATTAAGCTCTTCAAAGTCAAGTATCAAATGAAAAGTGTAAATAAGAGGTTTCCTGAAGTAGTTTCCTCAGAAAATTATTTTTTTTAAATATGTTTTATTAGAACGCTAGTAGAGAAGATTACCATTTTGACATTGATCTCTTTATACTAATAATCAATTTTTTAAGCACTGGACGCAATAAAAAGTGAAATGCACAACAAGACTGAGAGTATAAAGTTACCATCCATCACGAGATTTATTAAAGTCAAATTTCAGAGTATCTGATGAAAAAAACTTGGTATCCTTACTACTTACTCAAACTATTTATTTCAATCTTACAACATGGAGGTTAAAAGAAAAATTAGTACCGTATCCCAACATGGCGACACTAGGATCATCAATGTTTACTGAGTAAGCATTTCTCTTTGACAGGTACTGTTCTTTCATCGGATCCCATTGTGACAGCGCATCTTAAAAGAATAAATGATATCGACATTCACCTAACCATATAAAAAATGAAATATTTTTTTGATTGTTGTAAAGTTTATTACCTTTTTTGTAACACGTTAATTTTTCAAACATAAAACAAATGTAAACAAAATAAAACAATTAAAAAAATTACTCACCAATTTCTGTCGCTTCATTCTCTAGCTCTAGTTCGGATAGTCGTACGGACGGAACTGAATATGATTTTAAAAAAGTGTGTAAATTATTATAATAAAGACGATATTACAGCTATGTAGAAATTTTCTTGTCTTGAGTAAAATGTTAAATTATTAGCACCATATTTTATACAGCAAGGAATCTCTCTAAAGATTTGGGTATTTGTAACAGACTTAAAGCATGCATGCTCTTTTTCTAAAAATGAGCACCGTCTGATTTGTTATGAAAGGTGGCTGTAACTCTCCTACTGGATCACACATCAAACACACAATTAACATTGTTGAGCAACAGTTGGAAACACATGTTGTACAACAAAACCGCACAAGAGATACTGCACAACAAATACTCAATAAATACTCTACAACTCTTGCACAACGATAACTGATTTTAATGGAAACCAGTTTTAACAATCGATTTACTTTACACAATAATAAGTTTAATGATCTTTATCTCCACCAAAAATTAATTCATAAATATCAAAGCTTACTTATAACATCCATCAAAAAACTATCAAAAGATATAGAATTCATACAAATGCCTGTTGACTGCTTATATCTTCCTGACTATATCTGTTTAGGTGCAAGTCATGTCATATAATAATAACACATAGCGTAAATTACTGATAATGAAAATACTAACTTTTACACACCTGTCTTGTCGAATTCCTTTGAATAAACAAGGCCTTCATCAACCAATGCCTGGTTTATAAACTCATCTTTATCAAACATTGTGTCGTACAAGTAAATCTCGTACAAACCATCAGAGTTTTTACACTCAGTCTTCAGTGAAGCCATTAAAGGAAGCTGGTTTTGCGCAAGAATCTTCAGTTTGCCTATGGAACGTTCACTCCATTTTGAATGTAAAGGCTTGACGTCATCGAGAAGCATGTCATCCTCGCTTTCATCACCAGCTGCGCGAACGATAGGTTGTTGCGTAGTAACTAAATAATAAACAGACCAATCCTCTAGATCCAATTGAGGAAAAACCAAAACACTTGTGCAGAGTAAAATCATACAGTAATTGAGTCATTTTTACGTGGCGAGTGTTTCTTATTACATCTATAATCTTGTACGCGAATTATTTTTATTTTTCCACTGCTACCTTTTCGAAACATTTCTCATAATTTAGCATGGCAATTACTCAGTTTTTACTCCCACAAATATTTGCCTGGAAATACCTTTCAAAGTTTAAAAATAATTCCTCCTAGGTGTATCCTTGGTGCGTTGACAGTCAGGGTGCGGGTGATGCCTAATAAAAGGTTATTGCTATTTTAAAGAATATCAAGTAGATTTTGGGTTTTAATCAAACATTGTGTCTACAACAGAAAAAGTTGTCTTTTTTTAATTAGATTATCTGAATCTAATGTCACCCTGTCAGAGTAATTTATATTCTTAATGGTGCACAGGTAACTTTTGAGTCTCTCGCTTTTAAACCCGAGTGCTCATCTGGGTTTGTCCCCACATCTGTTTCTTTCTAATAGCCCACCCACCATCTATCATTATCCCACCTAAATTTGTAAAATTGTTTTAAAATAGAAACATTTTTAAAGAAATTTTATTTGGGTGGACTATAAAAAGCTTATTTTCAGAGCTTACTTTTATTTGTGAAAATGACAAAAAAAGTTAGGGTGGTAATTTGTGTGACAGTGAATTGAAAACCAGCTCAGAAGGAATATAAATTGATCTTTTTCTTCTTGCATTTTGTTTCTTTAGAATCTTTCTATATGCTTTGTGGAATATTCATAACACATTTTAGCTCGTGTGTATTATCATTGCAATAATGATAGTTTTGTATACAAACAAGCTCTCTTTTACTTACCTAAAAGAGGCTCAACATCTGCCAAACAGCATGGTATTGTTTCCATGGGCAATTCACAAAATACTTTGTAAACTGGTAACAGTTTCTCAACGGTTACCCACTCGCTACTTCCAAAATCAACATGCAACACGTTATATTCAATGTGTTTGTCAGGATTTGTTGAAACAATGATCCCTCTATACCATCGGTTGTCTACCGAAAACCTCGCCACAACACACATACCCACACTGTAAGTGACATCACTGCATGCTTCTCTTAATGATGCTTCTAAAAAGATGTATACATCAACTCCTATAGTAGTCTGAAAGATAGCAACATATTTTTTGCCTCATTTTTTACTGAAGCTTTGAGTATTTTGGCAATATCAGGTTCAGAATAGTTCAAATTTGTTACAATTTTAGGGGAATAGACCTGATGACCAAAATTTTCATGCCCAAATTTGCACTTCGTTTACCGCATAGCAACAACTACGTTAAGGCTAATCTTTACTTGTTGAAACAGTTCCCCGACAAGAAAAATTTCCCAACATGGACATACGCATTAAAATAACAGCATTATCTGGAAATTTTTAATGAATTTAGAATTTTCCTGAAAAATAACTTTTTCCAGCTAATAAAATTGTGAGAAATACATCATGTGTTTAAACATTGTAGGAAATTGTGAAAAGCATTGTGTTGTATTATTGTATATTGGGTAAGCGAGACAACTTGTATATATATATATATACGTGAACCAACCTGTACATAGTTAGTTATGAGTAAAAACATTGTATGACACACACGTGTCTTAATCTTTCTCAAACCAGACAACAATTGCATTCAAGATTGCGGCTGAAATAGAACCCTAAATAATTTTCCTAAATTTGCAAATTATGGCTAAAAAAAATAGCGGTAGCCACATGCTAAAACTTTGTAGGATTATTCACTTGATAATATAAAGTTGTCATGCAAGTTAATACAAGTTGTGACAGATAATCAGAGATTTAAGGGATGTAGTCGAGTATCCAAGTCTCTAGCAGGTATGGATTGTAAAAATTCGTTAATTACCATGGTTATGCACAATACAATGCATAACCACAAAAAAAAAAATTAAAAAAGAATTGTTATGAAAAAATGGACAGGGGCAAGATCTGCCATGAAACTAAAAACTGAAGTGAATTCTTATGATGGTGTAAAAATAGAAAAGATTTGTGTGGAACTTTAACCACTCTTTACATTTTAAAAATTTAGAAACATCATCAAATTTCTTGCAAAAATGTGTAACATTAACTTGTGAAAATTTTAAAAGCAGTCATCATCATCATTCTTGGCTTAGCGTCCGTTTTCTATGCTAGCATGGGTTGAACGGAGTATACTAATAACCTTTGTCAGTATCCCTCTGGGATTTATCAAGCCTTTACACTTTCTTACCCAATTATCCTCCTTCATTCTTACCAAGTGTCCCAACCAACTTAATCTTCTTATCCGGATAACATCTTCAATGCTACGGATATTTAGTCTGCTTCTTCTCATCTGAACTCCTGCCTCTCAGCCTAGCGTTACACATTCATTAACCATTCTTATATTATCAAGATCTTCCTGCTTCACTGCCTATGTCTCAATACCGTACAACTTAACACTTCTTACACATGCCTCATACAACCTACCTTTCACCTTAATTGACAAGACTCTGCTAGTCAGCAAAGTAACTAAATCTCTGAACTTTTTTCAAGCTGCACCTATTCTGCAAGTAACACTTTTTCCAACACCCCATTTAATACCCAACATATCACTTAAGTAACAGAAGTTCTCAACTATTTCTAACGAGCCACTGTTGTACATCATTAAAGCTGGAAATACTATAATCTTAACTTTGCAATGTCAGTAAAAAAGCCCTTGAAAAACAAATATAAAATACCAGCTATATATGTGTGTAGCCAGTCTTTCCTAATGAAGCTAGGGTCTACAACCTATATCATAAGTTGTACATCATAATAAAGTACCTCTCACTAAAGAAAAACAATAAAACTATTTCACCAATTCAAAATCATTCTCTGCGTGAAATCTTTATTGCAAAAATGTTTACACGCTGGCTGTTAAAGCACTATATTTTGTACTAATAGTTATGTCATATGACAGATATTAAGTGATTAAGGCACATTTAAAGAAAAACGGTCAAATCCTTTTACCTTGTTACTCATAAAACCCAGAATGCCTAACTTGAGAACACTCAAATTACATCCTGAGTAGTAACTACACCTTTAAAAACCATGAGCACACATAATGGTAGAGTTGTTGTATACCTTATCGGTAAAAAAAAGTCAGTAAAAAGTGACTAAATTTTGACTAGGTGACTAATATTTTTTTCCAACTAAAATTTTTGCCGACTTTTTTATTACCAACCAAACTATTTTGCCGACATTTTCTTTCCGACCTAACTTTTCTTCCGATCACCTTTTTGCGTTTTTTCTTCCTTGTTGCTAATTTACATCAGTTTTATGCAATTATTCTTTATTTGTGACTAAATTCAAAAATTTAGTTGGAAAAAATTATTAAATTCAATTGACTCATATTTTTGCCAACTTTTTATTTTTGCTGACTAATTTTTTTGCCAAATTTTTTTTAAGGGTAGTGAGAACACTCAGATTACCTTGAGGCCATTTATATTAGATTGTGAGTGGAACTACACCTATAAATATCATAGGAACACATAATGGTAGAGTTGTTGCGCAGCTACAAATGCTGCTTACCTTTCTTGTCATAGAACATATTTAATTCGTTCATCATTTTATCCAGTAAAACAACTTCTGGTTGGATGAGATGAATGTAAAATAGACCAGGATCCACCACCTCAGATATCAAAATTTTAGCAAAACCTTCTGGATCATTGATAACGAACTCTGTTTCTTGAAATGAAACACCAAAATCATAGGTCTTTTTAATAGCATCATCTTTCTTTTGGTTTATTGGATCAGTAAATTTTGTATTTGCGTCATAATTATCTCTAGTGTCACTTCCAGTTGCTTGATTTTCACTGTGTAAACATTTAACTTCGTTTGTTTTGGTTTTTACTTCTCCTGATGAATAATTTTCAGATTTTACAGGCAAATTTCTTAATGAAGTTTCCTCTCTAAATAGTTTTTCTCCATTTTTAGGTGAAACTCCTGGTGGCTTTTCTTTTTCCTTGGGTGGTGTTTTCTCTCTAGGCGATCTTTCTTTTTTGAGTAGTCTTTTTTCTTTAGGTAAACTTTTATCTCTGGGTGATGTTTTTCCTCTGGGTGGCCTTTCTTTCTTCGGTGATTTTTCTTCCTTAGGGGGTCTTTCTTCTAATAAGGCTGTTTCTTTTTTACATGGTCTTTCCTCTTTCTTTTGTGTGTCCTTAAAAAGCAGTCCTTTAGTTTTTACTGTAGTTTTGTTTGCAGTCTTCATTCTTACATCCGGTCCATTTGAAGAAACTGCTTGTTGTAAAGGTGACATAGGTTCTTTTTTAATAATTGGTGCATTGGCAACTTTTGCCAATTCAAGTGGCTCTTTTTCTGAGACAAATTTGTTCTCTATGAAAAAACAAAGCAAATATGTAGGAATATTTTAAAATAAAAGAACAAAAATGACATATATATTTAAACGAACAAATAAGTTGTAACATTGTATAGGTACGTTTAAAAACAGAAACATACCTTTTTCATCTCTAGCCAGTTGTAAAGCACGTTGAGATTTTTTTCTGGTTAATTCTGAGTTGAAAAATGGACAATAAGCAGCCAAAAAATTTAAAATCATTTTAAATCCTACATGAAGTTCTATCGGCGGTCGATTGTAACTAAGATTCCGCCATTTTAAATTAGCGTCAGCATTGTGTATGTATAAATCGCATACCAGTACATCTTTTGAAAGATTGTGTGGAGGATCGTATGAAGCTTTGGGTGGATAGTAGAAGTATGCTGCAAATATACTGTTCGTGGAAATAATATGTTTAAACCAATTGTTGGTTTCTGCTAACCACATTTTGTTACATTCACCTATTCAGAAAACAAAACAAAAGATGATAGAAAGAAATGGAAAGAAATACATGCTTTTGTGCACAAATAAATGTAATAGATTTCCACAAAAGAAATTTATCAAAATGGTTAAGTATTAGATAAATATCATGTATCACAGGACAAAACAAACAAAAAAGTAATAAAAAAGTTGGAAAATCGAAGTGTATAATGAGAATGAGGTATCGTTTTTTAAGCTCTTGTTAGATGGTAGAAAAAAGTGCTATGTATTTATTGTCATATAGAAATGTCAAAAACGTAAAAATAAAAAAGAGAAAACAAATAATGCAAACCATATAATAAACAGACTATTGACATAACTAAAACACTTACTGAAGCTTAAAGACTTTGTCTCTCCTAATGCTGACAAAGGCTGTAGTCCACCCAGGATACATTTAACAGACTGACTAGGCAAATTTGAATACTTTTTTTCCAATGGTCTTATCGCAGACAAACTAACAAATGTGTCATAACCTTCATCGATGAAATGCACCTTGATAAAATTGCTGGTATTGCGTGTACCTAAAAAAAGGTAAAAATAATAATAATTGAATGATAAATGTTATGGAAACAAAGAGAACTGACCAACAAACAGGTTGTAAAATCTTCTAAACCAAAGTTATACAACACTTTGTCTAATATACAAGCAACTTACTTAGATCATGTAAAACTTCTACAATCTTTGCTCTATACCACGCTTCATCAACAGGTGACTTAGCACAACAAAACAAACCAACTGAAGGTATTTCACCAATACCACCTTTATAGCCTTTGGTAGCTTCCTTCATAAACTTCATGCTAAATATACAGCTCATATATACGGTCAGAAATGTGGCAAAATTATAGACAGAATATATATTAACCTAACCTTTAAATGTGGGTCTACTGTAGTGCATTCCCCTTTTAATTCTTTTAATTAACATATATTTTATTAGTATATTAAAATTAAAATGACCTGCAAAGGTGTCATCATAAAAGATTATCATAAAATAAATGTGTTCATGTTTATGATTACATAGGAGGGGGCTACCAGTGACCCCAATCCCTCTAAGCCCCTGGACGGCCAGCTGTTATAGGGAGGTGAAATTATGTGTATTTTTGGTTGAACTTTGAATTTTAATAAGGGTTAAAATCGTTTTTGGCTAATGAGATTTATTTGTTTTAAATAGTTGATTATGGCTGCAGGGTTATCTTTAATCTCGTCCAAAATTGTATGGGAACGCAAAAACCTTAAAAAATCCTACTTTAAATCTTAATACTTATATTGTAAGGTTTTAATGGCTGAAAGGCGACACTGAAGACAGGTTTATAAAATGAACCCTGCTTATGTTATCTGATGTATAAAGTGTTTGAGTTTTACGTTTATTTATTTACCCTTCATACTTTTAAACAAAAGATTGTATGCTCAAGTTACAAAACTTGTAAATATGTTTTTTCATATTCCATTACACTAATAATCATGGAGAAATTGGCCACTGACTTACCAGAGCTGCTCCATAATATCATTTTCTGAGTCAACTAGTTGAACATAGAACTCCCAAGGTGATTGAAAATTTGTTACAAGCACAGGATAAACAAAATCTGATTCCCATTTAAACGATTGAACAATAACATCTGATGAACAGAAAAAGTGATACAAGAATTAAGTGCATGCTTGTTGTACTACCACAGAAAATCTTAAAAGTTTCTTATACCTTTTGACAGGATAGGATACTCAAAGGGAGTGGAATTTTCTGGAGTTGTTGTCATCGAAACTAGAGAAGATTTGCATTACATATTTCCTCTTTGTTGTGGTAAAGCAGTGTTTAATTCAAAAATAAAAATTCTTAACTTCAAGCATACATTCATCCAATAGACCTTATTTCCATGTCCATTTTGTTCAGCGAAATATGCATGCAAAAATGCATAATAACATAAAAACAAGATTAGTTATGAGCAAATTTTACAGATTTTAACTGGCAGTTTAACAAAATAGAAGTTATACAGAGTGTATTGGTAGTGGAAGTTAAAATATTGCAGATTTTAGGAGTTATTCATTTAGTATTAGTTAGTCAGCTAAACCTAAAACCTAACCATGTTTTTAGAATAATGTTTTTCTAGTAAATTTAGATATAAAATTTAATGTAGAGTGTACAAACGCTCAGTGGCACTTGATATTACTCTGATCAGTTTGAAAAAATAAAATAAGCTAGCTGGTAGCCAGCCAGCATAACTACTAAGCAAAACAGCAAGTAGCCAGCTGGAAAAACATATTGATTTTCATTTTGAACTCTCCCTTTCCCCAAAATCAACGTGGAATATTGAATATACTTGGCTGATGCTAACAGAAGTTCTCCAAAAGCCTGGATTACTAGAAATAAGTAACATTAACTTTAGGGAAAAGGGGAAGAGACAGTAAAGAGATTTTAACCTCAAGAATAAAGAAAAAGCTAAATTTTCTTATCACATTTTCACATGTAGCTAGAGCTTCACAGCATGAGTAAATAACAAAGCATTTTCAACATTAGTTGCTTACAATATCGTCTTGCAGAATTGTTCAAATTGTTTTTTTCACAGAAAATAATCTCCATTGAATTCTTTCATAGTGCCGACTCATGAAAATATAAAACCAAAATGTTTTGACCTCGAAAAAACTTAACATTGTTTTCTCTGATTAATGTTGAAGTTCGACATGACAAACATTTTGTGGACAAACTTTTACAGAAATTAATTTATCTTAGAGTATGTTAGAACTCCGTAACCCTTTTTTTTTCAAGGAACAATTCTTAAATTGCTATGTGAAGTGATCCTCCCAAGGAAAAACATAATTTTGACCAAGCAAAATCACTGTAAAATTTTATTTGTCTGAAAAAATATCAAGATGGTAAATCTCTGAATACAAAATTTAAGAATAAGGATATCATATTTCTTGTATTATGGAATTTTAAATAAATTTTTACCAAACAAGTTATTGGTAAATGTGTGAATTATTTATATCCTTCTTGTATATAGTCATAATCACTAGTCATAATCCTTCTTGTGTATAACTGTACACAATTGTACACTAGTTACTACAATTAATTGTATAACATTGCATACAATATATTGAAGCAGTAAACTACCCTTAAGCCTGGCTAATGTTATTTTTAGAGAAGTTGTTCAAAAAATAAAATACACTCAATAACTGGGGAAACAGGATATACATCAGCAACGTCACCAATTTTGGTAAACAGCTTGAAATTTATTGTTTGTTTGAAACAAGTCAGTCAGTCAGCCAGCCAGCTAGCTACTCATATCATCATATTTAAAGCTAGCTAATACCTAGCTTATTTAACATGAACAATAAACAAACCATTACAATGGCCAATATTTAGTAGATACATGCTGTTATCCCATATTACTGCAAATTAATTTTGCAAAAATTGCAAGTAATAACTTCTCATTTCCATGTTAATTAGTATTTTGGTATGTATATTCCGCTGAACGAAAATGGATATGGAAATAATATTTAAAAATCTGACCTGAAGAAAAAAGACTTTCTTGTGATTCCTGGCGTTGTATTAAAGGAGAGCCTAAAAAATCATTAAAGATGATCACTTTACAGCAAAAAAAAATAAAAAATGATTTCAATAAAAAACTGCATAAATTAACTTGCCAATTTAACATTTTATTTTAAAAACCAAGTTAGGCAAAGACAAAAAACCAAATTATATTTAACTGGAATAGTTATGCCCTGTTTTCTTTTGCTGCAATAGGAAAAATAATTGTCCTGATGTAAAAAAAGAAAATGCATGTAGAGGGTGCATTATTTTATTAAACTATCAAAAGTTATTTTTGCAAACTCTATTTTTATTTCAGTTAATAATCAAACAAAATTTGGGGTCAATTGAAAACATGGGGTACCCAAAATGTGTGCTTGGGGTGGTAGTTTTATTTTACAGACTAGATAATTATGTGCTCACCTTTGCCGCTGATGGAAACCAACCCAGTAGATTCGGACTGAATGGTTTCTATTAACGATAATTTCATATGTAAACAAAAAAAGGCTTCCCCCATGCAAGGTTCTCACAGCAAATCTTCCGGTTATAATGTTCTCTTGTCAATGATTAAAATTTTCAAATGTGAATAACTTGGAAAGAAGGCTTTTTCCTGTCAAGGTTCTAATGTCAATTTTTCTTCTTATGAAATTGTCTTTACAATAATCAAATGCGACGAATGCTTGCTAAAATAAATGGGGGGTTATTTGTGCAACTACAAGGAATAAGTTTGAACTCACCTATAAAGTGGTCAACTTCACACAGTGGTTCAGTTTTTCAAAGATACCTGGTCTGCAAATTATTATGTAAATTTTATATATGGCAGAGCTACGCGTTGTACACTGAAGGTAAAAGTGAAACTCTAAATTAGGTATGTTAAGTGAACTAAGAGTCGTTGTTTGGAGTAAAATTGAATACATATTGTATATTAATGTATATGTAATAAAATAATGTATATTAATAAAATATATCCTTTGAATATCAAAATAAGCTACTCCAACCAATACCCCAAATACTACCCTAATTGGGGTACTCCATGTTTTCAATTAACCCACAAGATCGTAGATATATTCTTAAATAATGTTGATAAGGTTTAAAAAAATTAATAGTAGGTACATTGTTATAAGGCATCTCCAGTTTTCTGGTTTCCCGCAATGAGAATTGTATGTTTTTTTCTTTCTTTTTTTAATGGTCATAATTTTCACAGTTACAAACCATTTAGCCCTTCTTGTAACAATATGGTATTTTTAATATTATTTCTTGAGCTCATAGAACATAAAACAAATGATTATACTTGATGACTCAGGCAAGTTACCTTCAATGATAGTTGACTCTTTACTTTTGCACGGTTCGGTTTCATGTACAGTTGATACACTGAGTGCTGCACTGACACAACCTTATTAAAGATGACATAATGACAGATTAATTTAATGTTGTTGATTATTTCTTAAAATACTATACATCTACCACCGTAGACGCTCAAGTTGATTAAAATAATCAATTTTAAACTAATATTAATGAAAATTTACTTAAGTAAAACCTACTTTCAGAATCTAAATCTTTGTCTGTTTCTTTATCATCATTGCCAGATTCTAAATATGGTAAAATATGATTAATAACAACAAAAATCGCAAGGTAGGCTTTATGCTGGGGCTACAAAATCAATATCAAAAAGTTTAGAAATGCTAGGACACAATCTGCTATTAATCTTATCTAACTAAAGGTATAACATGACATAATGACAATTAGGCATTTTTGAATATAAGTATTTTTGACTCAGTTATATACACAATGGCAACTGCTGACATCAGGGCCAATGTTTTAACAAAGCAAAGCAGACAGGCAAATAACATATTACATTGGCAATATTACATTGGCAACTTTTTAAAAAATAATAAAAAAAAAGATATAAAAAGGCTGCAGATTGAAGTTGATTATATACAAACATCAAACAAATAATGATACCATCTTCATTATCAGATTCTTCCTCGATGGAGGCTGCAGCATCCGAAAGAAGAAGTAAGTGATTCAAACATGATTCCAATTCTTGGCTGACTTTTGCATACTTGTGCAAAAATTTGCTTTTACTGGATTCTTTTAAAACTCTCTCAGCATTGACTATAGCCTTAACAAAATAAATAAAAAGGATATTAAGTACCATTTCAAAATTTAAAAATCATTTAGTGTTGTCATTTAGCTGTTCAATGTTCTGTAAGATTGTATTATAGAGAGCATGGAGACTGCAAAGGTGAAGTAAGGTTGCGTGCCTATGTGATAATGTTCGCAGTTGTACTAATCTTCTCATTTTATACTGTAAAAACTATTGATTGATTGAACTATTGAGGCCTGTATACGATACAATAATACGATTTATTTTGATGGTTTTAAACAAGCCTTGTTTTCATGAGTTTGAAACAATATAAAGCATGGTTCCATACAATCGTGTTTTGGTGATTTTACAACAAACATGGCAATAAAGATATTTCTAATTTTTAAATTACACAAACTGTAACTTCAATGCTATAAAAAAGATTGTATTAAAAAAAAGAGGAAAATTGTTAACAAAGACTGCCTTTGTCTCAGTATTTCTGTCCCAGATTGTTAATAAGCAAAAACAAGCAAATAAAACCTTAACACCAAAAGACTCAACTTAAACTCACAGGAAGTAAAATGATACTTACATCTTTTGAAATGTTATTGATCACATCATGTAACTGCTGAGTTTTGTTACGTATATCTGTCAGCTTTTCATTTAGTCGATTTCTTGCTTCATCTACAGGTTTTCTTCTTGAAGATGGCATTTTATATTTTCTACAGATTTAAAAAAAAATTAGAAATTGAAATTGTTAAAGGCAGGTGTTTTTAATGTTTTTTTAAATAAGGCATTCTTGTGAACTGTTGTGGTGTAAATCAACGAAACAAAGGATATGAAAGTCCAAAACATAAGATAAAAAGCCTTTATCTTTACAATACATCAATGCTGTCTGCAGGGTGACCACTAATAAAATGAGAACAAAAGTAAGGACATTAAGGAGAATAGCTAAAATTTCAATTTTTCTAAGTATATTCAAGTACTTTTAAGGAGATTTTCTTTTTCTAAGGTTATTTAAGGAATTTAAGGAGGAGTGGTCACCCTGGTCTGTTGTCCAAATATTTCAAGCAACATCTTCCAATGCCTTTAGCTGCTGATGGAACAATATGTTTGATTTTATTAGCTTGCCATGACAATACCCAGCAATGATTGTTTGCATAAGCAAACATACATTGCAGACATTGGCAAAATATTGTGCATGGTCCTTGTGTCAGTTTGCATATGTTTTATGTTTTTGAATAAGATCTTGAACATGTAAATTCTTTGCTAAAATCCACCACACCATATGGTGGTGGATATTAGCATAGGTGGCATTAGGTGGTGTTCCTTGGGCATTCCAGTTGAGACATCCAACAATGAAACATATTTGGGTATATTTGGTGTCAGGTAGTTCTTCTTTCTTTTGCAGCAATCCCTAAGGATACATACATTTTTATTGTTATCCACATAATTGATTTTGCGGTAACATTACTTCACACTAAATTTGATCTATTTCAAAATGAATGTCAGTAAAGACATTTTCTTTGAATTTTCAACCATTGAATTATTCCTTTAAACAGACCATTATACACCCTTGAAAAACAATAGAATTAGCATGCAAAAATCATCGAGTTAGCAAGCAAAAATACAATGTAATTCACCATCAAAAAAATTGGATTAATCGCAGTGAGATTGTAACAATTCTTTACATACACTGTTGTAAAACCGCCTTCAGCATCATTTGAACCATACAAAGTTTTCAGACAAAACCATTAGCAGCCTCAGCTTCTGCTGGTGGCTTCACATAGATTATTCTAGCTAACTTTCTTCCCTTGAAAAAATAGTGATTTTATGTCAGTTGCCTGTATCTTCCATGACTGAGAAGTTTTGCAAACCACCCTTGCTAACAGTTGGAGTCTGTTTCTTAACAATTTACTTCATATCCTCTGCCAACAAATTGAGCTCATACTGCATCACCTTTTATCAAAATAACCCATGTTGTCAATATTGTTTCCTGGTTTTTG
Source organism: Hydractinia symbiolongicarpus (assembly GCF_029227915.1). NCBI lineage: Eukaryota > Metazoa > Cnidaria > Hydrozoa > Anthoathecata > Hydractiniidae > Hydractinia > Hydractinia symbiolongicarpus. The sequence continues at coordinate 2,984,125 of NC_079882.1, read as the reverse complement.
TCTGGTACATACTTTATTTTTAAAGGATTCAAGTTTAAGCAACTCTTCTTGCTTTGCAGCAAGACAATTAGCATTGTTGTGATCTTCCTTTGGTACCAAAACTATGTTAGCATCTTCATGTACCATTGATTTCACACTATCATTTTTTAGGCTTTGCATCACAAAACATTAACAATATATTAGGACCAGTGTCTGTTTGTAAGTCATCTATTCTCAGTTCATTAAAAACTTTCTAGCCAAGCCCACCATCTATTATATATATATATATATATATATATATATATATATATATATATATATATATATATATATATATATATATATATATATATATATATATATATATATATATATATATATATATATACACAAAAATATATAAAGCATGAATTAACAGGATGGGGTATATTAAATGTTAACATGATTTAATGTCATATAGAACAAGGAGCAAGACAAATCACTGACCCCGTAAATATAGCAGAAAAGGTGTTGGTTTACATCAGAAAGATCATATATGAGTATTGGTAGAAAAGTTGAGCAAGGAAGAATATTAGAAAGCAAAAGAAGCTGTTAGTTATCATAGTGGATCGAAACAAAAGATTACTGAGAAAGAAAGAATTTTAGAAAGACTTATCAAAGATAAAAGGTTAGTGGTTTTAATAATTATCAAGGATTACCGATTCACTTAGTGTAAATGTTGGTGTATATTAGGGTTCTGTACTTAGTCCTTTATTGTTTGTTTTAGCCTTAGAAGTGCTGTCGATAGAGTTCAGAACAGGTTGTCCATGAGAGTATTGTATGCAGATGATTTGGTTCTCATAGGGGAGTTGATAAACAAATTAGTTGAAAAGTTTGAGAAGTGGAAGAAAGGACTAGAGGAGAAAAGGTTAAAAGTGAATGCATCAAAGTCTAATGATGAAGTAGCATTGAAGCTAAATGTTACCTTGTAGTTGGAAAGTGGCCTTGTGGAGTTTGCAGAAAAGGGGGTTAGTAGTATATCAATTTTTTGACAAACTTGAAAGCATTGGCTATACTATTGGGTATAGGTTAAGAGCTGCATGCACAGTGGCTTGTTAGAGATAGTTGAGAACTTCTGTTACTTAGGTGATATGTTAGTGAAGGGTAGTGAAGGGGGTGCTGAAAGAAGTGTTAATTGCAGCATAGGTTCTGCTTGTAAAAAGTTTAGAGAGTTACTCCCTTTATTGACCAGCAGAGTCTTGTCAATTGTGTTAAAAAAGGTCATATGAGGGTTGTGTAAAAAGTGTTATGTTGTACAGTAGTAGTGAGACGTGGACAGTAAAGCAGGAAGATCTTGATTGTTTAGAGAAAAATAAATAACAATGGTTAGGGAAACGTGTAACGCCAGTCTGAGAGAAAGAGTTCAGGTGTGCTAAGAAAATGGCTAGGTATCCCTAGCATTACAGATGTTATCCAGATAAGAAAATGTAGTTGGTCAGGCGCGGATCTGGACTATGTCAATCCTATTATGCGACATAGTAAAAAAATAAGCCAAATATTACGTTGTGGCGCACGAGAATTAATTTCAGAAATAAATCCCAGTGCTTTCAAATTATACATAGAAACCTGGGAACGAAAATGTACTTCTTAGGTTGCTTCGCCTTATCTACATACCTCACAACGCTAATTTAATCAACCGATGTCAGGCTGTAACCATATACTCCGTAACACACAAACCCTGTCAATGTTATTTCTAGGTATAACCATGTAATGTTTCTCCATAAGGGTTTGACCGTAAGACTATACTTTATAGCACACAAACCCTGTCCAGGTTGTTTCTAGGTATTACTGTAATATGTTCTTCGGTGAGGAATTGACCAAGTTTCATAACAGTTACTTCGGAAAAGCCGTTTTTGTTATAAGAAATTGTTATTAAATCCTTATTTATCAAGCGAAGCTCACTATGAATGATTGCATCAAATATTTACATGTTAATTTATCATAAAACCGTTGTTTAGACAAAATTATAAAGTCAAAATTGCATGCACAAAGAAAAAAATAAAATTAGAATAGAACAGGTAGTCGAAAGTGTTTTTAACAGAAAACCAGTGTTCTTATTTTTAGCTCAGAAAAATGTCTGAATTTACAGCCTCGTTAAAAACAGTAAATAAATCGCAGACTGAATTAAATTGCTTTTTAGAAAGAGATTTTAGTGGAGGTAAAGTGAAAAAAATGTTGTGTTCTGTGTAAAAAAAATTGCGAAGTTTCACAGCAACCTGGGTAGAAGGTAAATTATAGCTTTATAGTGTTGGCTGTAGTTTAAAATAACTTATTTATTTGATCATTTTCTTATGTATAGTCATGTTAAATGCTTTTTGTAGATTTAGGTGTTCTTTTAATAGGCTCTACGTTAGTGAAAAAAGATTCTGTTAAAAAGCATTTATCTAGTGACTTACATCTGAAAGCAGTGGAAAAAATGCCGAATTGAGAGCAACCAGTTATAATGAGCAATTTCTTAACGAAACTCCTATTGGCCAGGGTCTATTGAAAATGGCAGACAAAGAAAAAGAGGTTTTGAAAATATGTTTCGACACAGCCTACTTTTTAGTAAAACTGTTCATCGATTATAAATACCTTCTAAACTTACAATTTAAGAATGGGGTGAAGGAGTTTTAAACTTACCTTAATGACCGTGCAGCAACAAATTTTGTGGATGTTGTAGGAGACTTGATGAAACAAGACTTTGTTGAAAGACTTTCTAAAGCTAATTATTTTAGCTTGTTAACAAATGGTAGCACAGATATATAGCAGTTATAGAAGAGGAGTTAGAATACATATTATTTCCGGATATTGATGGTCACCCAAAAGTTAAATTCTTGAGCATTAAAACTCCAAAACATACAACAGCAGTTGGCCTTAAAGAAATCATTTAAATCTCTTTTAACAGGATTGGAGTCGAACATTTTTACAATAAATTGTATGGGTTCAATGTAGATGGTGCATCCGTAAACATGAGTTTACACAGGGTTCTCTGTGTTCTTTTATGGGAACAATCTCCATGGCTTCTTATTGTCCATTGCTTTAACCATATATTTGACCTGGCAATAACAGATTTATTTCAACGTACATTATTGACGAAAATTTCTTGTTAAACTATATTATCTTTATTAAAAAGCTTGAAGCGTTTACGTGAATTGCAAGAGTTTGTGAAGTCTTTAAAAAATCTATTCTAAAACCTGCCTAAGTCGGTGGTACTTTATTTAGTCGGTGGTATTTTATTTCTCCAGTTGAAGCAGTGCACCAACTAAGTGTTTTTTGGGAAAACTTGCTGAAAAAGTATGGTTGCAGGGTTAAAAACATTTTTTGTTGGATATCATTAAAAATCGAGTAAAACCTTCAAGCGAAGGAAAATATTTGGATGTGTGGGCTAAAGTTTTGACCAATTCCAACCTAAAAATTAAGTGTAAAGATATATTTGCATATCATTGAGTTGCTTTTAATAACTCCCTTTTCTAATGCAAAACTCGAACGATGAATCTAGTCAGAACAGATTTTAGAGTCTGAGAGTTAGCGAAGAAGGGGAAAAAATTGAAATTACTTCCATAATAGACTATTGTGTTTTAGAGAAAATAATTACACTGTGAGAAATTGAAAAGATCAGGGAAAGTTATTGTATAAATAACAATAACCTACGTGTGACAATGTTGAGAACACTTTCGGCGCGAAGTCTATAGAATTTGTAAACAAAAGCAATTAAAAACATAAAAATAAACTTTACTGTACTATCTTAATTTTTATCTTAAAGGAAGATTTAAAATATCGCTGATCATTTTACTAAAATACTCATATTTAAAACAAACATATTTTTTGTGAAAACAACTTTAATCAGTACATATATCATATATACATATATTGCGTTGTAATGTTTACAAAAACTGGCAAGAAACTCTGAAACAATAATTACATTTTGAATATTTTCTTACATCATGCCATAAATATAAACTTACTTCCTTTTTGCAACATTATTCCGGCTATTAGAGACAAGAAAGTTAAAACTGAGAGTCTGTAGCTCAGACGCTCAGTCCTCGTGTTTGGAGTTCACAAGTTTAAACGTCCTCTACTTGTCTCCAACATAAAAAATAATAATGCAGGAAAAAGTAAAGCTCACAGGTCCAAAAAAAAACATATTCTCATCGAAAAACAAGCAGCTACTAATGAACAAGCTAATGGTAATTTATCTACAGTGTTCCCAGGCCACATCTAGATGGTTTACTTCGTTATAGAGCGCTAAAATTTTTGCGACCAACTTTAATTTTATAATTCGAACCCTGAGATATATGAAATATATGCTGAGTTGCTAGATCTAAAGCTATGTTACCATCTGCTAACATGCTACAAAACCAAGTTGATTTTTGTTTAATCCAAAGTAAATAACCTGCAGAGTACTACAGTACAGTCTGAATGTAATCTAGTGCGTACACGCTAATATCACACCTTCGTGTGGAGGACGTCAGTCGTTTGTCTTTTGTTATAATTAAATCCCTTGAGGGTTATGCGAGTTTATATTTGCATGTTAAAAAACAATGCGCTCGCGAAGAAATGGATGTTGATGTACTTATAGGCTATTCCCTTAAGTATTAGCGTGAAGTAATTAAATAATAAAAATCTTTCGCGAAGTTTTATAATACATTGCGCGAGAATGTATTGTTAGTGTATTGTTAATTACTTAAAAAGATTCCAGCGCGTTTAATTTAAGAAACATATGAGAAACATTGTTCACAACTATTAAATGCTGCTTTTCATTTTAAACTTTTAAAATGCGATCTAAAAAACATTTCTATCGCCGCTATTCGTTTTTAAACTTTTAAAATGCGATTAAAAAAAAAACATTTCTATCGCCCCTTTTCGATTTTAAACTTTTAAAATGCGATCTAAAAAAACATTTCTATCGCCGCTATTCGTTCTTAAACTTTTAAAATGCGATTAAAAAAACATTTCTATCGCCGCTTTTCGATTTTAAACTTTTAAAAAGCGATCTAAAAAAACATTTCCATCGCCGCTTTTCGATTTTAAACTTTTAAAATGCGATCTAAAAAAACATTTCTATTGCCGCTTTTTGTTTTTAAACTTTTAAAATGCAATTTAAAAAAACATTTCTATCGCCGCTTTTCGTTTCTAAACTTTTAAAATGCAATTTAAAAAAAAACGCTTAATTACTGCAATTAAAAATTTCAAAAGAGTTCGTGCAAAATAGATCGCTAAAATTGATCTTGCAACCTATAGTGATTAAACAATTGATTGCGTGGGGTCATTGTTTATCAAGGAGGCAATTATTTTCTTAAAAAAACAAAAGCTATCACAATGTTATTGTTCTGTGTAACTATTCATGCGAGTTTCGCGTCCGTGGTAGATTACATTCAGACTGTACTGTATTTCCATGTCCTTATAAAAACAAACAAGGATTGCTTAAGGTGAGTTGTTTTTGTTAATCTTTTTTTGTTGTTATAATAGATTTCTCCTTATTTGTTGCTATGGCTAGAATGTTTTGTTTATAATCTTAGCTAACCAATACGTGCTAAATATTGGACTGAGAAGAGCAGTTTTCAGTCAATTTTGCGGCGAATGTAGCTATATATGTGGTTTCAGGTTTGCTACATTTTTTGTTTATCTTATAACTATAGTCTAGTATACTAAACTCATCATTTTTCCCTTTTTAAAATTTTTGATGAGATCAGGAAAGAGCGATAGGTATAAATACAGTACTGGAAAAAGGTTGTTTAACATTGCGCTTCGCGTATTGCAACGGTATTCTCGATCCGTGATAGACGGTTTTTTTACTTTCAAATTGTATCGAGAGGGCTTCACGATGCATCTGTCTCGATATCATTCTCGAAGCTATCGAGGCCATTAACACTTTTTTATAATAGAACTATCTTAAAAATAAGAGTGTATTCAACAATGATCACGGATGTTTAAATATAATTATAATTCCTTTGTGTTATATTTTTTTAACTTATGCATAACAATCTAGGGTATACAAGTAGCGTTAATTTTTCTTTTTTAGATCACATTTTAAAAATTTAAGAACTAAGAACGGCGATAGAAGAGCTTCGTTAGTTAGACAATTTATTTTAATTGTTTCTTATTATTATAAACGCAGTACATTGCGTATCGAGGTAGTCCGCGCACGTTGCACGCTCGATATGATAAACAACCTTTTTCCGGTGCTGTATATACTTATAAACTATAACCTTATAACCCCAAAATTTATAATATTTTGTTAGCAAAAAGTTGCAAAATGTTTATATTAAGTAGGCATCAAGCTAAAAAAAAATTCCATAGTCCATATTGTTTTTGTTACCTTTATAAGCTTTTTTAAGACTTTAGTTATCAAAAAATGTTTACATTTGCCTCACATGTCGATTAAAAAAATTTATGATTTTAAAATATCTTCATTGGTTCAAATTTTCGCGAAATCAAAGTGATTGGTTTAAAAAACAATGTAATAGCGGATTACCGGGACTAATGTAATATCATTTTTCTAATATCAAATATCTTATTTAATATTTTTTATTATCATTTTTCCTGTTTTTTGATTGCTGATTTTGTATTTCTGTACAGAAAATGCAGCAAACGCTTGAAACATTCGAAAATATGTTTTATACTTTTAGCTACAACTAAGAGAAAGATGCCGAATAAACTTAACTCTGCCAATCAAAATGTTCTAGAAAATTTTTTAGGAGAAAGAAGTATTACCAAGACTTGAATAAAACTTAACCTTGATATGGCTTGATATTTTCCCTTGTGTCTTGACCTTGTGATGGGGAAAACAAATTAGATTAGTGTAAGTAAAACTGGCTTTAGTAGTATATAAAAGCTTCTTAAGATGGCGCAGAACATGCCCAGATCCCAAGTATTGTTTTTTGGGTTTTTCATATTTTTAACGCTCTGACATCGAAAAAAATCGCTAGATCTGCGTCTGTTTGGACACTTGGAAGAATGGAGGAGTATAATTGGGTAAGAAAGTGTCGAGATTTGATAGTTCCTGGGGCAAAACCCAGAAGTAGACCGAGAAAGACTTGGCAGGAGGTCAAGGACTATCTATCTATCTATCTAGTCTGTTGCATGTGCGCATCGTCCCATGTAAAAAACACACCATTTTATTCTGCATGTTTACGGTAAGTCGTCCACGTATTACTTCCTGAATATAAAGGAGATATAGTATTCAACATGTGTTAGACCTATGTACCTTCCCAAGCCTTGTGGAGATAATGATGTGCTATTCTCCATAAAGCACAAGTGTAGTAGCCTGTAGTAGAGCGTTGTAGAATGTATTTCTCTGTAGTAAAGCGTATTTATCTGTAGTAGAGTGTAGTAGCCTGTAGTAGCCTGTAGTAGAGTGTAGTAGCGTGTAGTAGCGCGTAGTAGAATGTATTTCTCTGTGGTAAAGCGTATTTCTCTGTAGTAGAGTGTAGTAGCGTGTAGTAGAGCGTAGTAGCGTGTAGTAGAGCGTAGTAGAATGTATTTCTCTGTAGTAAAGCGTATTTCTCTGTAGTAGAGTGTAGTAGCCTGTAGTAGCTTGTAGTAGAGTTTAGTAGCGTGTAGTAGAGCGTAGTAGAATGTATTTCTCTGTAGTAAAGCGTATTTCTCTGTAGTAGAGTGTAGTAGCGTGTAGTAGAGCGTAGTAGCGTGTAGTAGAGCGTAGTAGAATGTATTTCTCTGTAGTAAAGCGTATTTCTCTGTAGTAGAGTGTAGTAGCCTGTAGTAGCCTGTAGTAGAGTGTAGTAGCGTGTAGTAGAGCGTAGTAGAATGTATTTCTCTGTAGTAAAGCGTATTTCTCTGTAGTAGAGTGTAGTAGCGTGTAGTAGAGCGTAGTAGCGTGTAGTAGAACGTAGTAGAATGTATTTCTCTGTAGTAAAGCGTATTTCTCTGTAGTAGAGTGTAGTAGCCTGTAGTAGCTTGTAGTAGAGTGTAGTAGCCTGTAGTAGAGCGTAGTAGAATGTATTTCTCTGTAGTAAAGCGTATTTCTCTGTAGTAGAGTGTAGTAGCATGTAGTAGCTTGTAGTAGAGTGTAGTAGCGTGTAGTATAGCGTAGTAGAATGTATTTCTCTGTAGTAAAGCGTATTTCTCTGTAGTAGAGTGTAGTAGCATGTAGTAGCTTGTAGTAGAGTGTAGTAGCCTGTAGTAGCCTGTAGTAGAGTGTAGTAGCGCGTAGTAGAGCGTAGTAGAATGTATTTCTCTGTAGTAAAGCGTATTTCTCTGTAGTAGAGTGTAGTAGCGTGTAGTAGAGCGTAGTAGCGTGTAGTAGAGCGTAGTAGAATGTATTTCTCTGTAGCAAAGCGTATTTCTCTGTAGTAGAGTGTAGTAGCCTGTAGTAGCTTGTAGTAGAGTGTAGTAGCGTGTAGTAGAGCGTAGTAGAATGTATTTCTCTGTAGTAAAGCGTATTTCTCTGTAGTAGAGTGTAGTAGCGTGTAGTAGAGCGTAGTAGCGTGTAGTAGAGCGTAGTAGAATGTATTTCTCTGTAGTAAAGCGTATTTCTCTGTAGTAGAGTGTAGTAGCCTGTAGTAGCTTGTAGTAGAGTGTAGTAGCGTGTAGTAGAGCGTAGTAGAATGTATTTCTCTGTAGTAAAGCGTATTTCTCTGTAGTAGAGTGTAGTAAGCCTGTAGTAGCTTGTAGTAGAGTGTAGTAGCGTGTAGTAGAGCGTAGTAGAATGTATTTCTCTGTAGTAAAGCGTATTTCTCTGTAGTAGAGTGTAGTAGCCTGTAGTAGCTTGTAGTAGAGTGTAGTAGCGTGTAGTAGAGCGTAGTAGAATGTATTTCTCTGTAGTAAAGCGTATTTCTCTGTAGTAGAGTGTAGTAGTGTGTAGTAGAGCGTAGTAGCGTGTAGTAGAGCGTAGTAGAATGTATTTCTCTGTAGTAAAACGTATTTCTCTGTAGTAGAGTGTAGTAGCCTGTAGTAGCTTGTAGTAGAGTGTAGTAGCGTGTAGTAGAGCGTAGTAGAATGTATTTCTCTGTAGTAAAGCGTATTTCTCTGTAGTAGAGTGTAGTAGTGTGTAGTAGAGCGTAGTAGCGTGTAGTAGAGCGTAGTAGAATGTATTTCTCTGTAGTAAAGCGTATTTCTCTGTAGTAGAGTGTAGTAGCCTGTAGTAGCTTGTAGTAGAGTGTAGTAGCCTGTAGTAGAGCGTAGTAGAATGTATTTCTCTGTAGTAAAGCGTATTTCTCTGTAGTAGAGTGTAGTAGCGTGTAGTAGAGCGTAGTAGAATGTATTTCTCTGTAGTAAAGCGTATTTCTCTGTAGTAGAGTGTAGTAGCATGTAGTAGCTTGTAGTAGAGTGTAGTAGCGTGTAGTAGAGCGTAGTAGAATGTATTTCTCTGTAGTAAAGCGTATTTCTCTGTAGTAGAGTGTAGTAGCATGTAGTAGCTTGTAGTAGAGTGTAGTAGCGTGTAGTAGCTTGTAGTAGAGTGTAGTAGCGTGTAGTAGCGTGTAGTAGAGCGTAGTAGCGTGTATTAGAGCGTAGTAGAATGTATTTCTCTGTAGTAAAGCGTATTTCTCTGTAGTAGAGTGTAGTAGCCTGTAGTAGCCTGTAGTAGAGTGTAGTAGCGCGTAGTAGAGCGTAGTAGAATGTATTTCTCTGTAGTAAAGCGTATTTCTCTGTAGTAGAGTGTAGTAGCGTGTAGTAGAGCGTAGTAGAATGTATTTCTCTGTAGTAAAGCGTATTTCTCTGTAGTAGAGTGTAGTAGCATGTAGTAGCTTGTAGTAGAGTGTAGTAGCGTGTAGTAGCCTGTAGTAGAGTGTAGTAGCGTGTAGTAGAGCGTAGTAGAATGTATTTCTCTGTAGTAAAGCGTATTTCTCTGTAGTAGAGTGTAGTAGCGTGTAGTAGAGCGTAGTAGCGTGTATTAGAGCGTAGTAGAATGTATTTCTCTGTAGTAAAGCGTATTTCTCTGTAGTAGAGTGTAGTAGCCTGTAGTAGCTTGTAGTAGAGTGTAGTAGCGTGTAGTAGCTTGTAGTAGAGTGTAGTAGCTTGTAGTAGAGCGTAGTAGAATGTATTTCTCTGTAGTAAAGCGTATTTCTCTGTAGTAGAGTGTAGTAGCATGTAGTAGCTTGTAGTAGAGTGTAGTAGCCTGTAGTAGCCTGTAGTAGAGTGTAGTAGCGCGTAGTAGAGCGTAGTAGAATGTATTTCTCTGTAGTAAAGCGTATTTCTCTGTAGTAGAGTGTAGTAGCCTGTAGTAGCTTGTAGTAGAGTGTAGTAGCGTGTAGTAGCTTGTAGTAGAGTGTAGTAGCTTGTAGTAGAGTGTAGTAGAGCGTATTTCTCTGTAATAGAGCGTATTTCTCTGTAGTATAGCGTATTTCTCTGTAGTAGAGTGTAGTAGCGTGTAGTAGAGCGTAGTAGCGTGTATTAGAGCGTAGTAGAATGTATTTCTCTGTAGTAAAGCGTATTTCTCTGTAGTAGAGTGTAGTAGCCTGTAGTAGCCTGTAGTAGAGTGTAGTAGCGCGTAGTAGAGCGTAGTAGAATGTATTTCTCTGTAGTAAAGCGTATTTCTCTGTAGTAGAGTGTAGTAGCGTGTAGTAGAGCGTAGTAGAGCGTATTTCTCTGTAGTAGAATGTAGTAGAATGTATTTCTCTGTAGTAAAGCGTATTTCTCTGTAGTAGAGTGTAGTAGCCTGTAGTAGCTTGTAGTAGAGTGTAGTAGCGTGTAGTAGCTTGTAGTAGAGTGTAGTAGCTTGTAGTAGAGTGTAGTAGAGCGTATTTCTCTGTAATAGAGCGTATTTCTCTGTAGTATAGCGTATTTCTCTGTAGTAGAGTGTAGTAGCCTGTAGTAGAGCGTAGTAGCTTGTAGTAGAGTGTAGTAGGTTGTAGTAGAGTGTAGTAGCTTGTAGTAGAGTGTAGTAGCCTGTTAAGAAGCGCAGGGGTTTACAGCAGTTAAGCTTCATACAAATAGTTTCAAAAAATATTCTAACTTTTCAGTTAAATTGAACTGGGGAAAACGGCGTTCAAGTGACTACCATCGCCATGATGGTCTCGCACTATATACAAACGAAAAATTATCTGGACATCTTCCCACAAAAGATTCTTATCAGTACATCAATTGTAGTTGGTAGATAAACAAGCCATGATGGCCGATTTGCCAGTGGTCATCATAATATCAGAGACAAAGAAACAAATTTAGCAGACACGCCTAAATATTCATTTTCAATTTCACATCTTGTGTTTTACTGCGCTTACCCAACGAGACATGATCAGTTTGTTTGAGTCTAACAGAATACATCACAAGCAATGTATGTTCCAAATACCATTAGTAAAGGCGAGTGATCAGTATTATTGTTTCCGTTTCCTTGATAAAAATTTAGAAAAAAGCTCCTGTTTTAGAAGCAATCCATACATCTCAGATTCAGTTGTTTCGGTGGATTGGGCCATTGTTAAGCATTCAGGAAAAAGCTCCTATTTCTAGAAGCAATCCATATATCACAGATGCGGTTATTTCGGTAAATTGAGCCATTGATAAACATTCAGGAAAAAGATCCTGTTTCTAGAAGCAATCCGTACATAATAGAATTACTTGTTTTGGTGAGCTAGGCCATTGATAAAAATTCAGGAAAATGGTCATGTTTCTAGAAGCAATCTATACATAACAGGTTCAGTTGTTTTGGTGAATTGGGCCTTTCATAACCTTTTAGATAATACTTTTTGACATTCAATTTTGGCCGGAATATAAAATTTCAGAACAAAAGTTACCGAATTTGGCGCTTGTCTATGATAATATCAGTTAAACGCTCCATGTTTCTCTTGTTTCGTTCAATTTTGACAATATAAAACGAAATTTTAGACCAAAAATCACCGAAGTCGGCACTTGTCTATGCCATTATCAATTAAGCGCTCCATGTTTCTCTCGTTTCGCTTAATTTTGGCCGGAAAATGAAATGTGTCTAAGGTATTGTCACATATACGAACTCTACTTGTCTTGTTTCGATGAATTAAGACCTGAATACTTTTGTATATGCCGATTATCTCTTGGTTGAAAGAAACCTTTTTTTATTTCACAACATTAAAACTTGTTAACGTATACCGGAACAAAGTTTTCGGCAAATATGTATCACGCCGTCTTTGCTAAGGATTAATCTGTTATGCTTTCGAATATAGAAGAATCCGTTTTTTGTGAAACAATTGTTAATATATATTGAACGATTGTAGTTTATAGTTGTAAAGTCTTGATGAAATCTAGTGGTGTTTGTGTATTTCACAGACTAAAAGCTACTTTCTAAAAATATGCTCATGCACTACGAAAGTCAAAACAATTAGCATCCGTGGCATCACAGAATGTTTCACAAAAAGATACTTCTTTATGAATTGCTTTTTGTTAATATAGGAAGTTTTTTATATGATTACTTCAAAAATAATATGATCAAGCTTGTGGTCATCCTTTTTAATATATTACATAGGGAATGATATTGAGACATTCACTTTCCGTTTGATAGCCCATTGTGATTGATTTCAATTTATTTCCACAAATGAGTATGTATAATACAGTGTCACGTATGAGGTGTGCTAGTTTTACGTATATTATACGTCTTGTATTATTCTAAGAAGCAATTAACTACTTGTTAAAAAGGGAAAAATATATATTCTACAAATAGTTGAAATATAGTATAGAGCTATTAGTTTTTCTCTTCTTGATTAAAGTAGAATAAAAAGTCCTTGCAGGCTAAAAGATTTCGGAACAAATTCAATTTATTTCATTCCCTTTATAGTTCAGAAACATACTTTAATGACTTGACACAAGTTAATAATATAAATTGACTAGTCGTTCATTTGTCGCCCGTCCTTTATATTTACCTGTCGCAGCAAAGTGGATAAAAATATATCGCATTTGATATTCGTGTTTCCGCAACATCATTTTCTAACTCAGCGGGGGGTCCGCGCAGAGACAGACAGACGACGGCTATTATTATAGAGACTAGTCGTTAGCCCGTGGAAAAATCCACGGGGTCGTCCGTCCTTCAAATTAACCCGTTGCAACAAAGTGGACAGAAATATATCGCATTTGGTATTGATGCGCATTTTAAAAATTCGTGTTTCCGTTACGGGACACGGCTTTCGCGGACACACAGACAGACAGACGACGGCTATTATTAAAGAGATTACAAACAATAGAACATACTGTGTGAAATGAGTGAGAAGGATAAGAAGGAAAACGAAGGAGGAAAAAGCCCGTTTAAACAAGATTTCGGATACGATACGAAATCTTGAAAAAATATGTAATCCCGGAAAAGAGCTATGGTAGTTCAAATAATAAATACAGACGATAACAGCTACATTATTCCGGGTCACTGTCTGAGCCGGACAGGGAAACATGCCTCTCTTCAGGATTAACCTTTTCGCCATTGGTAAGCACTGAAATATAAAAAAATGTCATAGAAAAGCATTTGAGAAACCATATCTAATCCTAAGTTTTAAAACTGCAAGCGCTGTTGTTAAGATATCCCAATCAGAAGCACACAATAAAGAAGAATCCTGAACATTTGACAAAACCAAAAAAAAAAAAATATAAATATAAACTAGCACAATTAGGCAAAAGAAGCATTCAGCATACCTCATTCGCATAAAAGTTGAAGCTATTGACATCTATCTCATTTTCCAATTATACTGTAAAAAAGCCAGTAGCTAGACATTTCTTTTTTGAGTATGCCGACTTCTTCTTCGCATCTTTTCAACAACTCATTTTCGTTGTCGCCACTATTTTTTAAACCCTACAGTACCTCAACCCGAATGTTTTCACAATGAGTGTAAAATCATGATATATGAAGTGTCAAGAAATGTAACAACAATTCTACTTACCATCAATCTCTGTATTTTCCATCCACGGGAAATCAAAATCACTGTCTTCGCCAGACTTCTCCTCAACACGAGGTACACCAATGTCCCCGCAATGGTGTTATAACATTTCATGAAGTCTTTATCAACGTCTCCACAGATTTACATACTATGTAATTCAATCCTTCTTTTATTATCTGCCTTCTTTGTTTCTTGTTTGTCCTTATATGCATTGCTTCTGCCCATGAAATAAGGTGTCGTTGTCCTTTTCGCTTGCTGTTGTTATTTTCAAGTTTTTCACGGAGCAACTTTTCCATTTTGCTAGCAGGATAATTCTTTGTTGAGATCCACTCTAGATCTTTTGCATGAAACAAGAAGATATATTCAGATGTTGAATATATCTTACCTACTTTAATCATAGAAACTTTGATTGAATTGAATTGAAGAACACTTTCGAAAAGTGAATTTAAATTTCATGAAATAGATTTTCGCCATGGAACCATTGTGTGATTGTTTTTTGAAGAGTACATACACATTTTCAATGTGTTTATTGAAATTTCAATACGTTCTTGTTTCAATTATTCCTTTTGAAATTTACTATATTGATCAGGAAGGAACCATTTTTAGCTCGAAATATACTTGCTCTGCACTTCACTCACAAGTTACCTAGTGTACCTAGTGTAGATAAACAACCACCTCCAATTTACATTCGCTCAGCGGTCATTTTTTTAAATAATGGAACAATATTCAGCAACCTTTCCCAACAAACTATCTCATGCTGATTACGTAAGTCTCAAATGATTTTCCATTATAGAATACTTCATAGAATGTTATTAAACAATTGATATTTTATACTCTTAGCCTTTTACTTTGTGCAAATTTAGTACTATACTGTGAGTTCTTGTGTTATGGTAGTTATCCTTTTTAAACAATTTAGTTTTTTGCGGTTGTCTATACCATGGCAAACAACTCTGTTTGTGAGTGACCACGGTAAAATACACAGTATGGATTGGTGGCCCCCTAACTCACCGCTGGAGGCAAGAAAGAAGGTAAGATAACTCTTGTACGCGCCTAACTGACTGGCCATCTCCAAAAGCCACCCCCACCTCTCCCCCTCCTAGCTAATGACGGCAGTTTATTGTTTTCCACTCTCATATTAGAATCTTGATTACCTGTAAATAAACATTACCTACGTCCCCTAAACGACTATTGTGCAGAGAAACGCACAGTTCTGTGAAAAAACGAGTCTGTCTAGCCACAAATTTAGCCAGGAGACCCAGCGTTTTCCCTTCAAACCGCCTTTACGATCAATTTTTTCTTTCTCTATCAAAGAAAGCTTAAATAACTAGGCTAGTCATAAAGTATGATATGAAATGTTATGGAAGGTTGAGCTGGGTATCCTGGCTACAGACTCAGCCTAGTGTAAGTGGCGGCTTCTCAAGTTTGTAGATACCTGATGATGACGTTAATAAATAAATCTTAGTGTTATATTTCCTTGTTTGAAACAGGGAAGAGGATGGGGAACAAGGATGCAGTAGTCCGTAAACCGCGGAGCGCCCTGCAGTGCAGCGGATAGACGCAGCAGCGATGCACTCCGTCCTGACATAGTCACCAGGTCTCTATATTATATGGATTCTCAGATTTCCTGAAAAAATCATCAATATATCCATTTTTCATACATATGGTCAATATGTCAATATTTAGAAGCCCGTTCATTGCAGTGCATATGGACATAATATCAATTCTACATTATCGATATATTGTCCGTTTTTTATAGTGAGTATGTTGTAAAAACAAAGCCCTTAGAAGTCAAAAATGTCATAAGGAGAACATTTTAAACCTTGTCAAAACCCAACAACTTTACTATTCAAATCTGGCTGCTCAAATCTTCGTTGTCGAACCATTAAAAAGCAATGTAAAGAGCCTTAACTTTTGATTAATCACGGTAGAAAAATTCGAAGAGCTTAAATTTCTGATTTGTTTCCATTTTAAAAAAGCAGCAAAAGATAAATAAGAATCTCTTCCATATCGTTACTTACCGGTACTGGCTTGGATAGAACTTGATGATGTGGTTACAAAAGACTGGGTAACAAAGCGTACGGCGGTTCTTATGATCAATGGCAATTAAAAATAATTAAAATACCGGAGATTAATGTAGTTTATTCTATTACACCGCAATTTTGCACACAAAAAGATAGAATAAGTGTATTACTGAATGAATTACAAATTTTGAATTGATTTGGATTATTGTTGCAGTATGAAACTAATTACTGCACACCCTGTTGTTCTTTAATTTGAACTACCACCTTTTAAAGATGGATTGGATTCGAACCAATAACTTTCATAGTCTTGCAACAATAGACTTAATTTACTTGGAATTCACGAAATTCAATGTCACTTCAAATAAAAACACATCATAAAGCTTGTTGTTACAAAATTAATTGTGAGTTAAAAACCGTAGCTAAGTATTACAGGTTTGTTGAAACTGTTGTCTCCTTGAATTAACAAACTTTAGACTTTCGCCAAATTTTTTTTTAAAGTAAAGGGTGTAGCCACCTATCTGAAAACTTTGTTGCAGCCAACTGGTTTTCGGCTATTTTCGCTTTTTAGCCAGATTTTTTTAAAAATTCACGTTAATTTAATGTCCCTTATTAAAGTGTAACGTAAATAGCCAGGACGTTTAAAAAGCTACTAGTTGTATTTTTCTGACATCGCAACAGCGATTATAGCCAGGGACGAGGTTGTATTATTATAACCTCGCTACGGACGACGTTGTACTTATATAACATAACACAAGTTCAGCTGGGAAGAGGCCAGGGAAGGGCTGCAGAAAGTTAGTATGTATCACCATGCTCGGCAGCATGGCTGCATGTATTAATGTAACTGTGTCTCTTTTATTACTTGCAGAGTAATTAATTACCCAATGGGTTATGGCATATGCTCGTCATTCATAAAACAACGCATCCATCCATACCGTACCGTACGCATTTAATTTTTGCAACGTGAAATTCATCGTTAAACAAATTTTAAAATTCTGGTTAAATACTAAGAATTAAAACGCAAAGGCCTACTAAATATCTCGATTAACATTTAAGGTCTTTTTTTATCACATGAAATGTGTACAACTGTTCTAAATTTTAACGAGTTTGTTCGGAAACAAAAAAGCAAGGGGAACTTTATTCTAGTCAGTACACAAGCAAGCGAATTGAATTAAGTAATTGGGAAAGATGTCCTATTAGGGTAAATATTTAGGCAATTAGCCTGGCACATCCACACCTACACATACAATACTGAAAACAAAATTTAGGAAACCATTCCCGCAATATATACGATATTGAATGTTTTGTGAAGCTAAACAAGGCAAATCTTATTCTGATTAAAAAACAATTAGACAAGTAGCGAAACCTATCAATTCATCATTAAAAAAGTATTTTGGGGAATAATCTTACGCAATATAAAAAAAAGAACAGAATAAAAAACGGTCCAACGATCACTTTTTTCTACTCAAAAATCGAAAGGGCGAGTAGCACGCGCGTGCGTATATCATTGCATGTGCATACATCAAAGATTTTGTTAAAGCTCTCTCGCACCTTGTAGGAAGAAGCTCGCACCAAATGAAATGTTCAATGTTCTAGCAAGCGAATAAAAAAGCCTTTCTTCTACTTTGTAAACAGGCAAGGGAGCAAAAGATCCTGACATACAATCTAAAAGATATCTGATAAAAACGCTATCGCGAAAGGTGAAGTATTAAATCTCTTGGTCGGCCAATTCGAGAAAAGACTTTATTCCACTCAGAAAACAGGCGAGTGTTAGACCTATCCATACATCATTTGAAATGAGAATTTTGGAAGTTGCCTTTCACGCTGAATATAATGTTAGATATCCATCCATACACTACTAAAAAGGAGATTTAGCTAGTGAGCGAATCAAAAGCGAAACTTTATTCTACACCACAAAGAAGCAATCAAGAAGAAGACCCTACCAGATATGTCTAAAAACACTTCATTCCACTCCGATAACAATCACGCGCGATAATATCAGATGTCCTAGCATGTAAATTTACGGGAAGACTTTATTGCACTCAGTAAGAAGCAGGAACAAGGGAGACCGATCCATACCACCATACAATATTAAAAGGATATTTTGCAAAATACCTTCAGGCGGAAAAACAAGCATGTCCTAGCAGACCTGTGTATACAAAATTAGTTCTACTCAGTAAACAACCAATCAAATGAGAGATCCATCCATACCTTATAAAAATAGAGATTTTATCAATATACATGCATCATTTAAAAAACGCATTTTTTGATCTTACCCTTCGCGCGAATTAAAATATTTAGCACGCCAACCTTAGATGTTCTAACAGCTCAATTCACGGAATACTTTATTCGACGCAGTAAAAATGAAGGAATGTGGGACACCTATCCATACATCTATCAAAAGAGAGATATTGAAACAAGCAGTAGAGTTGAATAACTATCCATACACAAATAAAAACGATATTTCAGAAAAATACTTGTGTGTATCATATGTTTTTTTTGCTGTTCATAGGAAGCAGTTTAATGTGATTTTGAACTTTCAATATTTTTAAAACTAAAACCTTATGACAAAAATGATAAAAATGTATATGGACTTTTTTTGTTCGTAGCTGTTAGAAAAACTATTGGAGGGACATAGTTATTAATATAGTCTAACTAGCTAAATAAAATTGAGTTATGACTGTTATGGTTGCTACGAAGTTAAGTTATATTGTGCTGTCCTAGGCCCGTTCTTAAGGCTCTCCTGCCATTGAACGCTACGACTTTCTCATAATAACCGGTTGAAAATAGCTATTAGGTAATAATAGTATGAATAGAATTTGATTTAGCTAATATTGGGTATATTTTGACTCCTAAAAAGAAATAGTACTCTAGCATTTTTTTTTTTTTGCAAAACAGTAAAACTTGTTGAGTTATTTCTAAAAGGTTTTAGTAATTCTAATAGACTAAGGCAGTTCACAAGATAGTTAGCGTATTGCTCTGAATAGACCCGTCATCATGCTCCATCCATACCACACGAAGGTAGCATAGAAGCACACAGTATGTTACAAAAAAATTATGGTCCTTTTTTGAACATTATATTTAATTAAAACGTATATACAGTTGACTCTCTCCGATCCGAATCTCTATTATCCGAATTTTTAACTATAATCCGAACAAATTAAAAATCAGCGTCAACTTTCCTTAAGAAACTCTCATAATCTACTTTCTACTATCCGACTCTCTGTAATCTGAAAGAGAATTATCCCCCTTGAGATTCGGATTAGAGAGAGTCAACTGTACATACATTTCAATAAAATAATTTGTTATAATTTTTCTATACCGAAATATCGCCGCTTTATTAAAAGAAAAATGCTATTCAGTTGATGTAGACATAAGTATGATATATAAAGGTAGCAGAACTACTTTAGGATCCACTGACAGAGATGCGACAAGGTTAGATGAAAAGACTGATCGACTTCCTCGAACACATATGCATATAGACTTGATAAGCGCAAAACAAATGTTACGTCATATCCATGCTGAAAGTTTTAAAAAATGTTGTTTACGCTTTTCAGAAATCATTTCAGAAAGCCGAGTATAGAACTTTCGACACACGCGACCCATTCCGCCACACACGGATATCGCTAGTGGCGTTAAAGTTTCATGCTCTACTTGCAAAATAAGTTTATTGTAATTTTTCTTTTTTTCCATTTTATCTACATCATATGCTTTTGGTAGCACACCTTCGCATCTAAAAATGCCATTTGACAAGTGTTCCAAAAGCCTCTTGTGCATACATAACTCTCGATTCCTGAGAAACATTCGCTGTCCACTGGCTCAATGGCTCACCAGGTAACTGTTGTAGACACGGTTCAATGCGTACATCATGACAAACCTCTTTTAGTTACATCCCCGTGACATTACGGATTTCATTGTCTAAGCGAAAGGAAGCCACATTATTTGCATGACAAAGCATGATCAATTGTGAACTTGAAATTCGAATCTGAGCCCAGAAGCATAGCTTGTTAATTGTGTATCTCTCGTTCCTTGAAGGTAGTCAGTCAACTAGATACACTGCTTCCTGGTTGATATCGTTCAGTCTGATTTCCTGCTTACACATTTCACAGTGACAGCAGTTGTCTCTCGTTATTGTTTACTTTAATACCTCCCGTCAGTGCTGGTATTAATTCGAATTAATAACTACGAGTACTTCTTCCAATAATTATATTATGTGTGGTATGTTTGCATACAGTATGTTAATTTATGCTTGTAGCCAGCCACTGATAAAACAACTTTATGTCCCTTGCGACTCTGTTTTAGCAATTTTACTCAGCATCTTTAATTCATTAATCCAATCTTCTACCTTATCCAAAATATATCCACCTTTCAAGCTTCTTGAACCAATTACATTATTACATTATTACCAATTACATGTTACAAACTGCGGTGTTATAAATTAGTTTCCTCAAAAAATTATTTTTTTAACTAAATTTTACTTATTGGATTTGATTTTCACATGGCAACTACAATCATGTTCATAATAGTTTTGGAAAAACCACTTTCCCCCTCCCCCCACTCTTTAGTGTTGGTTGGAGGTCTTTTCCAGAGTCGCCGGCAGTATTTTGGGGCACAAATCAACACAAAATCAACACTGACTGTTGGGGGAGAGGGGGGAAACTCTGAAAAAAGCCTCAAAAGCCGTTTTTCCAATAATTTATGAACATGATTGTCTGTAAATGACATAAAAAAATTGAAAAGGGGTTGCCCTTGTTTAGAGCCAAAATTTTGCTTTGATGACACGTTTCACACGTTCCGTACACGTTCCACACCCGTTCCAAGGTGCTCCACCATCGGTTGCACCTAAATTGAACACGTTCCACACGTACCGTCAAATTCAATGAAATTGAAGTAAATTTTAATTTTTATAAAAAATTGACGGAACGTGTGGAACGTGTGCTACTGCAGTCTCCTCTTGTACACTTGGCTATGGAACTTGAGTGGAACGTGTGCGGAACGTGTGTGGAACGTGTGTGTTTTCCATTTCTTTTATACTACAAAGTGTCTATGTTATACAAAGAACAATTTTAGTCATGTATATACAATATATAAGCATATAAAAGCTCTTGCCACATACGACAAACAATAAGAAACAAACAGACATTAGGAGGCCTGGAACCTAGTTTATGAAACAAGAAAACCAACCAGCTCCGCATGCACGGTATAAGGAATGACAAAGTAGTACTTGTCCTTAATTCAGCCAACACAAACGCACCCAAAAGCTTTTGTAAAAAAAAAGCCACTTAAAAAAAGTCTCACATTATAGAGACAATCATGTTCATAATAGTTTTGGAAAAACCACTTTCCCCCTCCCCCCACTCTTCAGTGTTGGTTGGAGGTCTTTTCCAGAGTCGCCGGCAGTATTTTGGGGCACAAATCAACACAAAATCAACACTGACTGTAGGGGGAGAGGGGGGAAACTCTGAAAAAAGCCTCAAAAGCCGTTTTTCCAATAATTTATGAACATGATTGTAGTTATAGCTCAGCAAAACCTGAATAACTGAACGTATATCCCGAGTAAATTAAAAAATTTCCTTCTTTCATTTCTTTTCTTATAGTTACCTCTTTTTTTGAAACATTTGTTTGTAAAATTTTTTGAATTGATTTGCATTATTGTTTGTTGCAGTATGAAACTAATTACACACCATGTTGTTCTTTCATTTGAACTACCACCTTTTAAAGATGGATTGGATTCGAACCAATAACTTTCATGGTTTTACAACAATGGAAATATTTTTTAAATAACATAACACAGAAATACAAAAGGTCACACATAGTATCAGTATTTACACAAAACTAATTTTGTTACCAGAAAACTTCCTTATCCCACTCTTCCAAGAATCATTTTCATCAAAGTTTTTTTTGGTTTTACCTGCATTAGAAATACAAAAAAAAAACAAAAAAAACAGTAAAGAAGCAAAAATTACCACCAAATTGATTAACATAAAAAGCAAAGTATAAATTAGAACAGAAAAATCCGAGAAGAGTTGTGAACAAAAAACATCGCGCATCATCATTAAATTAAAACAACAGAAATTTATCTAGTTTTTAAAATCATTACACTGTAAAACTAACTCCACCACTCCACGATTGTTATAAATTAAAACAGGGTGCAAAAGTATCAGAAATTGCTTATTCAATTTTTCAGCATAAGTCGCAATAAAGCCTTGAGGTAGGAAATTAGCTGAAGTGAACTGAAGAGAGGGATATACTTCAACTTAGGGGTATTTCAACTGGCAATATTACCTGTACATATAACATGTCCCTCCTGAAAGTCAATATACTGAATAAAAATTTGACTACTTATTTGAATAATTATGGTACCAAGTTAGCAGTATCTCTACACTGTCTCAGTTTAACAAGGATTGTACAGATTTCAGACATGTCTAGCCTAGTTAAAGGGGAACTCCAGTAAAAATCACTTTTCTTTTTTTTGTTTGTTTTATACGTACTCAGAAAAGCATAAGAAATCAAAAAAAACTTACTTTACTTGTTTTTCTTATTTAAAATTGTTGTACAAGCCTTCGCATATTCAATTTTTTTCTCATAAAAAACAGACAGGCGCGATTTCATTTCGGACTAGACCCGATTATAAATAATGACATCACATCGTGCAGAAAGTTTAAGCAAGCGCATGTTAAGACCTATAAATACAGCTTACATTAAATCGCTTTTTGTATGTAATTTACGTTTAAATCTTTAAAAAATGGTTAGTTGCTCTGTGTTTCTATGTACCGATCGATCAGAGAAGTGTAAAGAAGTAAGTTTTCACAGAATCCCGTCTGTGAAAAAGAAAGAACTCAAAAACGGCTAAACAAAATACGTCGTGCAGGTGATCTACCAAGCGATCAAAGTTTTTATATTTGGTTGGTGCACTTCACAGATAGTTCTTTTAAAAGATATCTGCAGGAAATAAACTTCCATATTAAGATACTCTGCCACTTTGTAAAAAATGCCATTTTAGCTAGTGAACGCGATTAAAGTTTCATATTTCTTCTCATCTCAATATTTGTACTTATATCCACAGAACTCAACCAAATAACGTTTTGTACATTTTTATATTAAATAAGAGAACATTATACGAATTTCCAATACAAACACCGACAAAAAAGCTTTCTAGTTACACATGTATCTTTTGTAGCGCTCAAGTTTCTATTCTTTGTTTTTCAAAAAAGAAGCTTTTTTGATGGAAGGACATGCCAAGTATTTTCAGGGGGTAAATGTACCCATTTTCTTCAATCTTTGTAACTTTATAACGGCTGCATGTAATGCTGATAATGCAGTTTCTAAAACAGCTTTGTCAAAACAACCACTTGTAAGTCAGTAGCTTCTGCAACACATTTATGACCTACCATAATCAAAGATTGATTTTTATTTATACAATAATAATACCCCGTTTTACCAACTTATCTAGACCCGAACATTATTTGATTTTATATCACGCATTTCAATGGTCCTCCATCACGGAGAAAATTTCAACGTTACATAAAATTTGTTTACATTTGTGCGCAAAAAAAGCGTGTGCAGAGGAAAAATATTGCTGAACTGTAAAAAAAATAAATTGGCTTGTAAAGTATGAAAGATTTTTTAATGAAGCAAATGATAAAGTTTTTTGACGAAAAGAATGTTAAAAAAAAGCGATTAAGTATATTTATTTCTTAAAAAAAAAAAATATTTTGCTAAGAACGTTGCTTGAGCCAGTAAAAGACACCTCATCACTTTGCATCATTATTAATTTCCCCCTTGTGAGACAGAAGAGGTTCGAAGTCGTGTGGCTGTAGCTTTGTAAAGTCTTTTTCATGAAGAGAATTATCCGATTCTATGTTTTATATAACATTTTTTTTTAAATATTTTTTTTTCACTGGAGTGCTCCTTTAACTAAGTTTTCTTTGAGATATTAAAATTGAGTTTTTTTATATAATAATTTTTCAGTGCAACCCGAATTAAAATCAACCAATATGCATAAAGCCAGCATGGCCACATCTAACATTAAAGAAGAAAAGATTTCCCAATAATGATCACGTGAGCAAAGAACAATAGAAGTTCTTGCCTTAAAGTATTGTCCAAATTTCTTTCATACAAGACAAAAAATATCTTCGGATCAATTGTATTTCAAGTGGCAAAAAGTATTCCTACTACAAAGTGAACACACAGCACTATTTGTCTTTCTTTAAAAAATAAGCTTACTCAAAATAATTAACAAAATTCAATCTAGCTCAGGCTACAGAAATATAATTATATGCTTAACTCAGATATCTTTGAATAGATGACGTACACTGTCTCTTTTTTTCAAAAATAAATATAAATGTGCCAGCTCTTTCAGAACATGTATTCAGTATGGAATTAGCTGCATTTCATGTTGGTGGAAATTATATTTAAAAAAATATTCTCTTTATATAAAAAATCAACCCTGGCCTACTTTTCCACCACATCAGATTTTAAAAAATAACGTTTTCCTCAAAAAATTATTTTTTAATCTTTTTATAAAATTATTATTCAACAAAAACAACAACACCAATTTAAACTTTTTAATAGGAAATTTCCACAGTTAATGTGTACCATTAATAGCATGGTTTTCAAATGAATGGCTGTAATAAGTATTATGACAATCAACAGCGTAAGTTATTGTTGCCAGAAATTGTATACTGGAAAGAATCAATTTTTATATGTAAATTATACCTATTATCATCATTTTCCTCAAAAAGTTATTTTTTGGTCTTATAACAGCAGATCACTGAGAATTTACGGAACTAAAAATCTTGTGGTAACATTTTTAAAATTAAAAATCTTGATTTTGTAAACATTAAATGCACAAATCCTAACAAATTATAAATTTTTTTAAAATAAATTGGAATGATCATCTGTTTTAAAACATCAATGCACATGCATCTTGCCCACGAAAAAAAGAATTGTATGGAGCAAAAGATTGAAATGGAATTAGAGTTTAAAAAAGAATGTCTTGTAGTAAGGAACACAATCGTTACGAGAAAATATAACCTGCTGTGAAAAGATAATCTGCGGCCATGTTGAGGGGCGGATTGACACGGCAAACGAAATAGTAGATGATTGCAGTGAATACAACATCGTACGACATAGCCCTCCCTTTGTCATGTATTCCTGCAGTATATATTTGCTATAGGTTACTTCTACCGACAAAACAATGTGTTAATATATTTAACACTTTTGCGCAAATTCTCCAATATAGATTCATGCGTGTTGTTTTTTTCATGGAATTCCTGGTAAAATGTGCATATGTTATACAGTGATAGTCTTGATCTCTAGTTCTGATTCACTGGTGGGACTGTCAAGATTGAGGCCCTGGACGCCTCTTCAATTTTAATCTTTAATAGATCCCAGTATTGTCATACCATCAGTGAGTCAAACCTTTTGAGCCATCGAATTATTTTTATAGATATTTTCTGATACCTCAATATTTCAGCTTTCCTTTCAGGCTGCATCCTTTCCCATTTCTGAAAAGACAACCGATAGCCAATGATATATTGTAGTAATGTTGTGTATCATAATAATTGAGATTTACTTTTAAATTTTCAGAATATAGGTCTATACTTCAAGTTTAAGTATTTTCCAGGTTATTTGAAACCCTGGTTTGTGTAAAGGAGGAAATCTCGAGGTTACTTGTGGGGCCGTAGATTAGTGGTTATAGCTCTCGTACTCTGACCGGGGCTCGATTCCTCTTGACGGAGATTCAACATGGGTGAGTGAATCTGAATGTTACCATAGCCCCGGTTTAATTGGTTACCAGAAGTTCAGAATAAAAGAAGTGAAGTTTATTCAAAAGAAATACCACAGCCCATTTATCTTTTATCATTCAGCACAGTGGGTGTTCTTTTTAACTTACTAATTACAGGCTTTTTATTAGTAGCTAGCTGAACATTGGCTTTATAGTAAAAATAAATATACAGCAACTTTACCACTGAAAGCCTTAATACAAGCTGGAATTCAGAATTGACAGTACTTTATGCATTTCAAGCCTTCAAAGAGTGGAAACACTTTGAACGATAGCTGGCATCCAAATTACATAAGGCGGACGTCACAAATATCTGGTGTTAGAGTCATTTGAGCACCAAAAATAAAGTCGGTTGGTAGATCGGCGAATGATAACTCAAAATTTCGAAAAATTTTATCCAACCATCCAGCCATTAACGCGCGCCATTAAATCGCCGATGTTTAATGATAACTTTGGCACCTCCGGCAGTTTCCGCGTGAACACTTTTCACATTTTAAAGCGAAGCACAACAATCGCTGCAATTGCTGTGGAGAGACAACAAGCGTATAATATTTTTTGTCATTTTAGTTTTTCCGACTCAGTATATCAAAAATTTCGATCAAAAATTAGGGTCAGTCGGGTGACTCTAACACCAAATATTTGTGACGTCCGCCTAATCATTAATAAATAAATACTGACCGGTTTTGATAACGTACTGTAAAATACAAAGCCTGGCTCAAAAGTACAGACCGAGCTTGTGAGGTCTGTGCCCCTGACAAATGGCTTTGTATTTTACAGGGCAGAATCAAAACCGGTCAGTAGCCATTTTATAGCTGAAATCTATTCTCATCTTTAAAACAACAATCAAATTTTGCACATGATTAGATGGAATACCAATACATGGAATCACAGTCCTGATATTTACTTGCGCACGCATCTAAGTGATTATGTAATGCCCGATGCGCACGCAGAAATGGAGGTAAAAATGTAAACAAACTAATCAGAAACAGTCAGGGATAACCGCAAATTAGGCTATCACGCCAAATTAGGCTAGTAGCTTAGTTAGGAGATTTTTCATAGACTATTTAGGCGAGTATCTCCTATTTAGGCAATTTGCTATCTTCTTTGTTAAATATAACGGAAACAACGTATAGTTGCGCCATGTTTTTTTGGCTATCCAGTGGCCTGTCAAGTCGTCTTTGGTCAAGTAAAATTTCATGTAATTTGCTTCGCGGAACTAAAAATTATACGTCAAAAGTCTTTGGATCGGCTAATTAGACGAGAAATAGTCTATTTAGGCTATGCGCCACCATGTTGAAAATATGCGCGTGGGAAATTTAGCCTTTGTTCAGAAGCAACCGTGGCCGTAAAACAAAGAAGCCGTATCACAGCGCATGCGTTCTAAATCAAAACAAACTAAACGCTATATCTACTGACAGCGCAAATAATAAAGAAAAATATATTTGGACCATCAAAAAGGGGTTCTATAGAATGTTTTTAGCTAATAAAATCATTGCGACTATGTAACAGAACAGCGATAGGCAGCAAAAACCATTTTGATAGCCTAATTAGGAGAGATAAATCGCCTAAATAGGCTATCGTAGACTAATTAGACTATCATAGCCTAATTTGCGGTTATCCCTGACTGAGAAAAGTTACCTCAATTTCTGCGCGCGCAGGAAAAATACGGCACTATAATTGAGTGTATGGCAAATTTTAATCCACAACTACTTAAATTAGAATGTACAGTTCAAATTTTAAAGGGAGAAGAAAACGTTCGAAATTACGTTAAAAACGAACCAACCAAAAAGGGTATTTGTTTCAGTTATTTTAAACCGACTTACCCTTCCAAACATTCCAAGTCAGCTCTTCGTCTGAATCAAATGTCTTTTCGCATGTTACGCAGAAGCAAATTGTATGTTCAGCAGTGGCTTTTACTTCTACTTTTTGCTCATGAGCAATCAGAGCTCTTACAGCCAACGTTCCATGTGATCCAGATGTTGGAAGCCCACGCTGGGAAAGGAAAAATTGAAGTTCAGCCATAGAAAGTTCTAAAAAATTCTGCAAACATTTAATATCTTTAACCGAAGCCATCAAGCTCACTTGATTTAACTTTTTAGCTTTTTTAATTAATTTTTTTGTGTAAAATATACAAGAATTGATTAAAAATTAACTTGTATAAACAGAAAAACCACGCCACCACATAAACTTCGCATCCCTGCTAGCAGCGGTGTTGTATTTTGTCATAGTGATTACCCAGAATGCTTTGCGCAACCGTGAAAGATCTATTACGTCTACCGTTAATGATCGATTAGGCCCCTGGGGGCTTATTTGTCAAAATGGGTTTTGGGGGACGGGGCTTATTTGGGAGGGGCGTGGCGGGGGGTTAAATGGGAGGGGACTTATAAAATTATGCAAAAGTCTTTAGTGTGCTAAAAAATAAAAACAACAATTTTAATAAACACAACATATATTTCTAAAAGTATAATAAAAACAAACACTAATCGATCTCAATATCACTATTGCCTTCTTCGTCCTCGTCTACGATCGTCTCTAAGGGAGCCGCATCAATCATTTCCTCCGGCATCTGGGATAAATGGGTTGTCTTCCGTCTCGTTTACCAGTTGTATTTGTTCATTGAGCATTGAGGGTATTTCGAACTCGTTGGGTGAGCGCAGAAGAACACAAGATGTGAAATTGAAAAGGAATATTTAGACGGGTCTCCTAAATTTGCTTCTTTGTATGTGATATTATGATGAACATTGGCAAATCAACGTTTATGCCTTGTTTATCTGCCAACTACACTTGATTTACTGAGAAAAAGCTCTTTGTAGGATGTAAACATATCCAAATTTAGTTTTGCTTCACCCAGTGAACGGCTATCATGAATTGCGTTTGAACATATAAACAAGAAGCCCTGGGGGCTCTAAGAATTTCCGCTCGCTACCAAAATATTTGATAACAACCTGCTAATTCGTTGTGTTATCGTGCCAAACATTCGAAGAGGTTTGGTGCTTGAAGCTCTGAAGATAAAACACACAAGTGACATTACATCTTACAACAAACGCAAACAAAACGAAACGTGTCATAATAAACTCACACTTTAAAAGAAATTGCGAACAAAAATTATAGCCTATCATTCATGGTTGAAAGTCTTCCGATTGAAACGTTTATGGTCTTAAACGGCATTTAGTTGACAAAAAAACAAAATTTTGATGCCACCATCATGTTCAGCATACTTTTTTTATTAACTGTGCCAAATTTTGTCGAAAATAAAGTAGTTTAAATTTTTGGACCAGTTTTGGCCTAAAATGACATTTCAGGTGGCAAAATATCAAAATTGTGATGTCACCAACATGTTCAGCATATTTTTTTTGTGATCTGTGCGAAATTTTGTCGAAAATAAAGTAGTTTTAATTTTTGGACCAATTTTGGCCTAAAATGACATTTAAAGTGGCCAAAAATAGAAATTTTGATGTCACCATCATGTTCAGCATATTTTTTTTGTTAACTGTGCCAAATTTTGTGGAAAATAAAGTAGTTTTAATTTTTGGACCAATTTTGGCCTAAAATGACATTTAAGGTGGCAAAAAATCAAAATTTTGATGTCACCATCATGTTCAGCATATTTTTTTTTGTGATCTGTGCGAAATTTTGTCGAAAATAAAGTAGTTTTAATTTTTGGACCAATTTTGGCCTAACATGACATTTAAAGTGGCCAAAAATAGAAATTTTGATGTCACCATCATGTTCAGCATACTTTTTTTGTTAACTGTGCCAAATTTTGTGGAAAATAAAGTAGTTTTAATTTTTGGACCAATTTTGGCCTAAAATGACATTTAAGGTGGCCAAAAATCAAAATTTTGATGTCACCATCATGTTCAGTATACTTTTTTGTTAACTGTGCCAAATATTGTGGAAAATAAAGTAGTTTTAATTTTTGAACCAATTTTGGCCTAAAATGACATTTAGGTAACAAAAAATCAGAGGAACGTGAAATCCCAGGGTCGATTTTTTCTCAAAAAATGCTCCAAAAGAAAAAACGACGGTTTTAAAGAATTTCCTACGCCTTCGGGCGCGGAAATTCAACTACATTGAAAAGGCTTCATTTATTTTTTCCATGAAGACTTTTGTAGTGTTTTCGCAAATACTAAACACGGTAGAGCAATTTTAAAGTAACAATTTCTGCACTTGAAAATTATGAAGTATGGATGACATTACACACTGGTTGTTCACGTTCCAGCTCAAAGATAGAAATTTCGACTATTCTTTCATAAAACCGCAACTAGACATTCAACAATCAAGAGCAAAATTAATATCCCCAAAGTAACTTGTAAGGAATTGACGATTGATGTATGAATACAAAGCATAATAGTGAACACTCATGGTATTTAGGACATACATTGCTTGTAATGTATTCTCTAAGGCTCAAACAAACGGATCATGTCTCGTTGGGTAAGCGCAGTAAAACACAGAATGTGAAATTGAAAATGAATATTTAGGCGTGTCTGCTAAATTTGTTTCTTTGTCTCTGATATTATGATGACCACTGGCGAATCGGCCATCATCCCTTGCTTATCTACCAACTACAAGTGATGTACTGATAAGAATCTCTTTGTGCGAAGATGTCACGATAATTTTTCGTTTGTATATAGTGCGAGACCATTATGAACGCCTCTTTACTACAGAGAAATACACTCTACTACGCTCTACTACACGCTACTTCACTCTACTACAGGCTACTACACTCTACTACAGAAAAATACGCTTTACTACAGAGAAATACATTCTACTACGCTCTACTACACGCTACTACGCTCTACTACACTCTACTACACTCTACTACAGAGAAATACGCTTTACTACAGAGAAATACATTCTACTACGCTCTACTACACGCTACTACACTCTACTACAAGCTACTACAGGCTACTACACTCTACTACAGAGAAATACGCTTTACTACAGAGAAATACATTCTACTACGCTCTACTACACGCTACTACACTCTACTACAAGCTACTACAGGCTACTACACTCTACTACAGAGAAATACGCTTTACTACAGAGAAATACATTCTACTACGCTCTACTACACTCTACTACAAGCTACTACAGGCTACTACACTCTACTACAGAGAAATACGCTTTACTACAGAGAAATACATTCTACTACGCTCTACTACACGCTACTACGCTCTACTACACGCTACTACACTCTACTACAGAGAAATGCGCTTTACTACAGAGAAATACATTCTACTACGCTCTACTACACGCTACTACACTCTACTACAAGCTACTACAGGCTACTACACTCTACTACAGAGAAATACGCTTTACTACAGAGAAATACATTCTACTACGCTCTACTACACGCTACTACGCTCTACTACACGCTACTACACTCTACTACAGAGAAATACGCTTTACTACAGAGAAATACATTCTACTACGCTCTACTACACGCTACTACACTCTACTACAGGCTACTACAGGCTACTACACTCTACTACAGAGAAATACGCTTTACTACAGAGAAATACATTCTACTACGCTCTACTACACGCTACTACACTCTACTACAGAGAAATACGCTTTACTACAGAGAAATACATTCTACTACGCTCTACTACACGCTACTACACTCTACTACAGGCTACTACACGCTACTACACTCTACTACAGAGAAATACGCTTTACTACAGAGAAATACATTCTACTACGCTCTACTACACGCTACTACACTTTACTACAAGCTACTACAGGCTACTACACTCTACTACAGAGAAATACGCTTTACTACAGAGAAATACATTCTACTACGCTCTACTACACGCTACTACGCTCTACTACACGCTACTACACTCTACTACAGAGAAATACGCTTTACTACAGAGAAATACGCTCTACTACAGAGAAATACATTCTACTACGCTCTACTACACGCTACTACACTCTACTACACGCTACTACACTCTACTACACGCTACTACACTCTACTACAGGCTACTACACGCTACTACACTCTACTACAGAGAAATACGCTTTACTACAGAGAAATACATTCTACTACGCTCTACTACACGCTACTACACTTTACTACAAGCTACTACAGGCTACTACACTCTACTACAGAGAAATACGCTTTACTACAGAGAAATACATTCTACTACGCTCTACTACACGCTACTACGCTCTACTACACGCTACTACACTCTACTACAGAGAAATACGCTCTACTACAGAGAAATACGCTCTACTACACTCTACTACAAGCTACTACACTCTACTACAAGCTACTACAGGCTACTACACTCTACTGCAGAGAAATACGCTTTACTACAGAGAAATACATTCTACTACGCTCTACTACAGGCTACTACACTTGTGCTTTATGGAGAATAGCACATCATTATCTCCACAAGACTTGGGAGCGTACATAGGTCTAACACATGTTGAATACTATATCTCCTTTATATTCAGGAAGTAATACGTGGACGACTTACCATGTTTACACTTTTCGGTAAACCGCTCCCCAGCCACAGCCCCTGGTCTTTATCATACATTTTCTTTGGGGGTGTTAAACTCTCCGCGTTTTAAAAACTAACGTAACCCTAACTATTGTGGGGGTAAGAAGATGTCTAATTGAAATGTCACATTTATTATAGAGTGTATTCATTCTATTCTCACAACTAAATGCGAAAAAAATCTAAAAAGCATAAAAAATCCTGGAAACCAGGTGTCTATCCCAAACAAATATCTTGATTTTCTCTCCTCTATATATTTATATTTCTGCCCCCTGTGTTTGTTGCCCTGGGTCCACTGTACCAACTAAACCAAACTAAACTAAAGTTGAACAGAGTCCTGTATCGATTTTTTTTTTAATTTTGGAGTGCGTCTTATAAAAAAAGAATCATGTAAGAATGTCATAGTGTAGTGGGCTCGTCTGCGGCCCCCAGTTCTGGCGACCGCGGATCGAATCAAATCCCCTGGGAATAAGGTTGGGGATGAGGATAAGCTGCCATTTAAACATCCAACTCTTAAAAGTTAGAAAATATCATTAAACACATTGGGTGCTTTTGTTTAGCAAATATGCCAATTTGTTTTTCGTGTCCAGCTACAAGACGCCAAAATTAAGGTAGAAAAAAGCTATTCCGCCAAATGAAGGTATGCTGCCGAATTAACATGCAAAGAAATAAAAATGACGTTCTTAATTTTTCTTCAAAACCAAACTCATTTGCATTCATGTGATGATAAACCACATCGTTAAATTTTGACCACGAGACTCATATCAGTATTATAACCACAAGCTGATAATCATTTCAATATGAATGAAAATATGTCTTGACAGAATTTTATCAACTTTAGAGAAAAATTTAGCAATATAAAAAAGTTCTTGAAATGATCTTGAAATTAATACACAAAACGTTCATATAACTCTTAATACAAGGAAGGAGTGTTCGGAGTATTTTTTTATAAGCATAGTATATTAAAGTTCTAGCATACGATAAGCATATTTTGATTCTTGAAAAAAAAATTTTTTTCAAGCAAGTATCTTTTACCGAACATTCATGATTCGATAAGAAAAAAAAGTAAACGGTTTCCATGGCGGCAAAAAACCGAATCTAAACATAAAACAGAGTTAAGAAACTAGTTCATGAGTTTTGGCGCTTTTTTTTAATTAAGAAATCTTGCACAATCGATACTTTCAAAGCAGTTCAGTTAAAGACAGTAGAAATTTGAGAGAAGAAGACTACCTTTTAATAATGACCTAATTGGATCGCTGTTGACGTCAGTGAATAGAAATTTGAGTCTGCGGAAGCACGCGATAAATATTATCGAAACTAGCTGAGCAACATTTTTGAAGAACTTTTATAACATATGTAAATTTTTATTTTTAAATACACAAAAACCATTTCATCTGTCGGACACACATGCCGGATGGACTAATGTGTTACTTTCATGCTTTTCAACTCTTTGAGACGGATTCAGGGTCACTTTAAACTTTGTTTTTAACACCATTTGCTTTACATTCTTTAAATTCAGATGTAAAAAAATGTGCATCTGACAGAATTTTGAAGTAAATATTGTTTAATTGGCTCGTTGAGTGGTTGGAGTCTATCCCGTTCAAGTTAAAAACGCATCTTGAAAAGAGAAAAGTAATACACATTTTTTCTTTGTTTTAATGAAAATCTGTTTAAAATACTACGAAAGATCAATACAACAAAGAGATTATTTGCGTCCGACAGACAGTTTCTTGGTTATACAGAAAAACAATCTTCGCTGAAGTAACATTACTTGCAAACAGGGTTCTAACTCTTTCTTGTCATCACAGTATTTATTTAAGAAACGGGGACAACAGTTAGGACCTCTTTCAAAGCTTTTGTGGAAACAAACTATAGGATAACTGGCTTTCCGATAGTACTGCGTAAAAAAAGGTTTTTCATCTAACTATATTAATATAAAATTGATATAATGCCTGTAACCCAAGTTTACGATTATGTAGGTAAAGTTTTTGCTCCTCTCAAAATACGCATGATGATTGTCGATAGTTTCTTTTTATCCCAAACATTGCCTGATAGAAACTAAAGGATGATACCAGAGATCTGTCAGACGCACAACAAGAAATTGAGCATATTTTTAGAGGATATGTTTTATTAAAAGAATTTAAATGGATGTTTCTCTCTAAAGGTAATTTAGAAAGGGCGTGTCAAGATAAAAGGATTAAACATTACAAGTAAGGTATACCTGATAAAGCGTAGTGATGTAGAAAGCTTGTGAATTTTCTTTGAAAATTATTTTTCTACAAAAGTAACTCTCTACATACACGAAAAGTTCTACTTATAAAAATATACTATACATTTAAATTGTATAATTACATTACATGTTCTTGAAATAAATTTCGAAAATATACATAAACAAATCAAGAGCAGAAAAAAATCGCGCGAAGGAAAGATCGCGCGCACACGGGAAACAATTAATCAGCAAAATCTAGCGCTAAGTTTAATTTTTTTTTTAATATGTTATAGAATTAGAAGAAAAAGATGGTATGAAAGAGATGGTGTGAAAAAGATGGTATGAAAGTGATGGCATGAAAGAGATTGGACAAAACATTAGTAAAAGGAGGGATTAACTGTATCATTGTTTCTTAGTAATTTTAGATTCACATTTATTCTTCAAGACATAAAATGAAATTAAACACATAAACTACCATTTGTTTAGGAAAATATAATAACAAATGTACAAAAAATATTAAAGCTAAAAACATGAAACCAAGGCATATTATTTAATCCAGGATACAAGCGAAAAAACTACTTCCAATAAGCAGACCGTCTATGACGAGGTTTAAAATGCTGTGCAACTACGCACACTGGTGGGAGTCACCTCAAAGGATTCGAAATAGAACTCCCTGATTATTCGAATGTTTTACCAGTGTTATTTTTGGTTTAACGTTGCTTATGTAAGAACAGAGCCAAAAAAAATATTGACAGTAAAAATATGTGATATGATTCTTATGAGCAAAAAAAAAAAAAAAAAAAAAAAATGCAGTGAACATTTACACTTGAAATGTTGCTCTTCTTTGCCATACACCATTTGAGCAACATCAAACCATTTTGTTTGTTTAATTTGAATACTGAATTTTTTGACATAAAGATAAACAAATTAAAAATACATTGGCGTGTAATGCTATTGTATCAATCGCACATTACAACATCGCAACATATTTCCCTAAAATCTCAAAATATCCCTTCACTATTTACAATAAATTATAAAATAAAGGGCGAAATATAAAAAAATCCACAATAAAACGCATGGAACTAGAATAAAACCTAAAACAGTAAACGAAGAACTAAATGTCTGCAACACAGAACTTCAATTTGGTCACATCAAACTGCTGAGTCTTTTCTCTTCATCAGTGTATCAGATTCTTCAGCAGTGTCGCTGTATTCTGTATCTTCAGGAATAGTATTCAAGTCGTCCTCTGATCCAGGCCCTTTTTGCATTTCTATGTCAGAATCGACCTCTTGTAACTCGGCTTTATCTGGGGTTTCCGGAGGAGGTACGGACGGATATGGGGGGATAGGAGTTTCCTCGAAATTTTGAACCTTTTCCTCTTTATAGATCTGTCCATTACTACCGCTTGGTTTAGCTTCAGATGCCACCTCAACTGGTGTTACCAATTGCGACAGTTCAGATGACTCACGACGCACTCGAGGTTCATGCTGACGATATATAGGCCACACCATGCAGACAATGATAAAGATAAGCAAAACGACAAGAATGATTACGATGAGGAGGATGATGGCCAGTACTGTAGTTGATGTGATTAAGCTGGAGTTTTTATCTGAACACAAAACACACTGTTGTAAAGGCGTTGCGGTATAAAGCACAAAGAACCTCCCTTTTGTAATAATCAGCTATTGGGTCCTGAAAATACACCCGCAGGAATTTGAAAAAAATGCATGATTTTTACTTTTTTGACAATTTTAGGCCATGTTGAATGGCCTGAATATACACCTTCCCCATGAGTCCCCACTATTTTTTTGTTGATACTACAAGTTTATGGTTGGGGTGAACAGTGAAAAAAGATTCAGCCTATAAAGTAACTGTGACCATTGGTTTCTGCGGCTTTAAACAATGACCTATTTTTTTTCAAATTCCCTGCGGGTGTATTTTCAGGACCCAATAGCTGTTGATCTGACTTAATATTATTTTTTTCATTTTCTTTAACCGAATGGTCCTCTATGTATAGATGTTTAATCAATCACATTTGCCATATTTAAAACGCCCAATTTTGGTCACGGGCACTTTGAAATTCCATTTTTTTTCGTGCGCAAATGAATTTTCGGCACTTTTAGGCTGCCATTATGGCTTGAATATTGCCCGACCAACTTTTTTGTTTGATTTTTTCCATAGTACTCATGGATATGTTTGAGATTGTTAATTTTGAGAATCTTAATGCAATTTGATCAAGAATTACTGGTGCTCAAAGTCTGCCAGAAATTGGTTCTGCACCCCAGAATTGCGATTTTACGAGAAACTGGTAAACTTTGAAAAGGCATATTTTCAAAACGAGAAAAGATACAGAGCTGAAATTTTCAGGATTAACTCATCTTACATGTAGAAACATTCCCACCAAATTTTATCAAAACCTGAGATGGTGCATGTGGGGACTTTAAAAACTTTGGTCCACTTGACACGGAATGACCCAGTGTTAAAACCTCCGTGGGTAAATAATAATAAATAATCCACATCATTAAGAAACAACAATACCTTCTCTCACTTCCTTCTCAGCAGGCGGTGGAGTGTAACCAGGAGCTGGTATGGGATATAACGTTGGTCTTCCTGGATCAATTGTGATCTCTAAAAACAGGAAGGCAAAAGAAAATTTTCAAATCTCAAGTTTGACTGGGTTAACAGATGTTGAGTGACGTTTCATTGCAGCATACAGCGTACATACAGCGAGGCAGTTCTGTGAAAAAGTTGGCACGCAATTAATCCGTACAAAGCACTTTCTCTGTTTTCTCTCCGTAAAACATGATACATTTTCAAAACCCTTGCCGAAAATAATGCTTTAGTGTTAGCAGTAGAAAAATTTCATCCCTCAAGTTCCCTAGACTAACTCAAAAGTTACCTTAGTGCCATGTAATTGAACAAAGTGAATTTAGTTGAAATGTATGGTTGTATGCTATTATTACTGAAAATCTTTATGTAAATACGCGGATAAATTGTCGATGTAGATTCAAGCTTTGCCATGACTCACGTGTAGTCGATCTTAACTGATGGTACATTCCAATGGGAACTCTAATCATGACGGCAAGTGTAATTGTGTTATATGGTGAATTGAAATACTTTTTGAATCGTTTGAAATATTATCTGCAACTTTTACTTTTATTGTTCTTTTTAAAACTACATTTCGTATTTAGAGCAAGCTTAACTCAAGGATTAAATTATTGTTTTTTTTAAATTATCAAATTTCCATTCTATCAAAAAATATATACTGGAGGGGATGATAAGTTGAAAACTCGAATTGAATTTTAGCTTGCAAAATATTATATCGTGTTTTACATTAAAGCCACAAACACTGTGTCCGTTTTTGAACAATGATGACGATTGAGAGTGAAGTGTGTAGGCATAAATTGGACTAAAAAACGTGAAACCTTTGTTAGCAATTTCTCCCGCAGGTAAAAAAGTAACACACACACATATGTTAGGAGGATATTATGGTTGCAAACTATACAGTGGTTTCTTTTTTTAAGCGTTCCCAATTCTTTACCAAGTTGTCCTTTTTTGATCGACTTTTCCAAAAATAAGAAATTTTTCAAACCCTTTAACTACAAGGTTTCCCTGAATCACATGAAACCAGGGCTTGCTGTCATCCTTCAAAAATGATGGTTATTGTTAACATGGATGATGTAGTGGCAAAGCATTGTGGTTGTAATCTTAAAGTTAAAAGTTTGAACCCAACTGCGGCCCCTTTTAAATTAATTTGAAGCATTCTACTTACCGTTGATTAGCTTGAGTGGCAGGGTAGCAAATTAGAGCAATGCTATTGGTATTTCTAGCGGGTAATGTAACTTAGTTATTATCAGAGGGAAAGATGAGCCAACCGTTAGGATATAATCTCAAAAGACTATATAGTTTCAGTGCCTGTACACTGCAGTGGACACTATCGAATTCAATCCCAATATACACTAATTGTTACACGAAGGACAACAGGTATAAAGCTTATTACTTATTACTAACTGCCACCGATAAAATCATTAATTTAATACCAGCTTACCTGCAGATCCATTAGCCACCATGCAAAATCTTGAATTGCACTCTGGCACACTTTTAAAGTCGTAAACGAAATATTTACCACAGTTCTTTACGCCCACAATAGTGGTGTGCTTACACTCACAAGGAACTTTCGTGGATTGAAAACAAATAACTCTCTCCACGTAACCATCTTCCACTGCTGGATGTTTACCCTCCATGAAACCCTGGTAGGTGGAGCCACACCTATGCGTGATTAGATGCATGTCAGAAGTGTTGCACCCTTCCTTAATACTCCATGGTGTGTAGATAGACCCAAAACGATATCTACCATAAAAGGATGCATCGCATTTGTTTACAGTGGGAATTGTGTACGACCATAAGCGATCTGGATCGTACGATGTTTGATACATTTTGCAGATATCTTTGTTTTTTTCTACAGCAGGCTTTTTAGGATCATTCACTGTTTAAAAAAACAAAGGTTGAAAAGGTTACCCATGACACACCTTCGTAACTGCGGTATGTTTTTTAATATATTACAAATAAGTTTTTAAGCATTGCAATTAATTTTTCAATTAAAAAAATCCACAATACCTGCAGCTAATGATCCATTTGCAGCTCCACAATACCTTGCATTGCAAATTGGTGCCTTCTGCAGGCGATAGACGTAATACTGACCACAATTCCGCACAGATATTTGTCCAAAAAAATCACACACACAATGAGCAGCATATGAAAAACAAATTCTTCTACTGACTCTCCCTTCCTCAAGTGTGGGATGGCGGTCGACCATCCAACCACGGAATTCTGCACTACACGATTGTCCAATCCTTGTAAGTGATTTTGCATTCACAGTACATTTGGATGAAATTTCATAACCAGATGCTTTATCAAACCGAAACCAACCAACATTTTGGTCACAAGTGACATCACCCACTTGGTCCCATACCCGTGAATTAAGGTCTTTCATGATTGTGTACTGTGAACATTCGATAGCTTTGGAGATTTTGTTAACTACTACAAGATAAGGAAAAAAAACTACAGTATGGACATAAATTTGCAGTTTTGCAAAAAAATAACTTAGAGGTTGAATTAGTTGCTCCAACCAGAAGTTAAATATATTTGTGTAAAACAGTCTTCTGTTTTTATTGCAAAAAACGAAAGAAAAACACAAAATGACCCACAATCATGAACAAAATTAATAAAACAAAACCAATTATTTCATCATTTTTCAAAAATGAACAGAAGGGTAAACGATCACTACTCTTCAGCCGACAGACTGCAAAGTCTCTATTTTTGCACACGCATAGGCTAGGTAGAGCGTGTAAAATTCACAAGTAGCATTCCTTAGCATGCCCACACAATGAAAAAATTCAAGTCAGGGTCCACGAAGGTCGTGAAGTTCAGGGGAAATAGTCATGCTGTGTCAGCAACAATTAGCATGTTTTAAATGAGTGAACCAAATAACGCAAGATTACTAAGTCCTAAGCCTGCTGTGAACATTAACAAAACCTTTTAAAAAACTATTCTTATATCAAACAAGCTACCCAGTAAGAATAAGATCTTTCTTTAAACTTGTTAAAAGAGTTAAGCAATGTTCGACCTTTTATGTTGAAAGCAGACTTCTTTTCTTTCAACTTGTGCTTACACACTTCAACTAGTTGGAGCTAAAGGTTACTTCAACTAGTTGAGTCATTTAAACACTGCTTAAATTCACAAAAAAATGTTTTTTAGCCTATTGATGAAAAAAACTTTGATAAAATTATTAAAATGTCATTAAGATTAATTAGTGCAAATTTTATACAATAATATAATCATGAAAAAGGATTACTTGTGAAGGTATCTTTCCCTTAGTTTTCCAATGTAACCTGCACAAAATTACAAAACACCTTGGCTTTTTTTTTGGCAGTATAAGAATACTGAAAGCATGGTAGTTATTCAGAGTGTTACTCTGAAAATGTATGAAAGTGTGTATAGAAGAAAAAGAAGATGAAGGCACAAACTATAGTTTGATAAAAAAAAAGATTTAGTTTTTTAATTTTCAGTATCTATCCTAATTTCTAATCTTTTTAATTGTTGGATCACTGGGGGTCCTCTCCAAACAAATGAAAAAGAATTTCTAGCAGAATAATTTCCAAGTAGTAAGATTTTAAACAATTATTCTGCAACATTTCTTTGCATTCTTTTCCTGAGTAGCAAGTGTATATGCTTAGCAAATATTTAGTTTTCTTGTTATAACTTTATGGGCTACATCCTATTTTCTGGAGCACAATAAACCTTGAAAGTAACAATAAACTTTGCAAATCACTATGAAACTGACATGCAGATCCCAAGTTATAGCCACATTGCTAATCTAAAAACAATTAAAAAGTGACAAGCTTGTTTTAACTTAGAGTTTACATTCTGTGTGTTCTCATTGGATGGTGTGGGTTTAACTTTTCATTCAGGATGAAGCAGACCACTTTTGGCAGAATTCTACCTGTTTCACTCCGCCTGTTCCACTCCGCCTATTCCTCTCTGCCCATTCCTCTCCCCCCACCCGTCCAAACTCACCCAACCCCGCCTTACCCCACCTCGCCCCGAATAAACCACCTATAATAAATAAATATCTTTAAGTACATCTTTAAAAATGTTTTTTAATAGAAAATTTGAATTGATTCACAAGTGAACCCCTGCTTCATTGCTAACAAAGCTGAAGAGTTTTTCAACCTAAAACTCTGGCTGATGTAAATAATAAAAAAAAAAAACAGTTAACATACCTTTTGGTCCAGCTAAACTAGTTCTTCCCGTGCAATACCTTTGATTAGAGCTTGTAGGTGAAAGCCAGTAAATAAAGTGTTTTCGACAATTGCGTACATAAATTTTTATTTTACTTTTGCACTCGCATGTTCTTACATTATGAAAATAACAAAATCTGTCTCTGAAGCAAACTGACATTTCTACCATTCCCTCTTCTTCTGTTGGATGGTCTCCCATCAAACTACCAGCGTGTACTGTGCCGCAAAAATTTGGTGGACTATCACCAGTGTTTAAAACTTTCTCGAACCCTTGCTTTAAACTATTTCCAGCTTTTCCTAAAATTCGGTACCAACCTTTCTTCAAATTTAAGTCATTAGCTTTTGATGTAGGGGTATCAAATACATCAAAAGCCCTGGTACTATCATCAATTTCTTCTGCATCAAAACATTCTGATGGTAAGTCTTTCATGCTTCTGCACAAAGCACCTGTAAAAGGTAAAAAGTATTATTTTAAATTCTTCTTGCATTTAATTAATGTAATTTTAAACCTTCACATATTTTAGAAATGAAATGTTTATCAAAAACATTGAGCATAATTGAGAAAAGTTGATTTTCAGTTTAGGCCACTTAGAACAACAACATGTGCAAAATTAACTTTAAGTAAAATACAAATTTAGCTAAATTTAGCTGATAGTTCCTTCTATTTCTTCCAAAGTATCATGGAAATTGTACGCACAATATGTGGATAGCAATATCATTTTGAACTTGAATCAACTGGTTTATTGATTATTTTTCTTCTTTTTAATGTCTAGAATTGAAATAAAATGCATTCCTAAAAGAAACTGAATCCTAAAGTGAAATCTAAATCAAAAAACCTTCCTTACTATATAGCAAATATTTTAACAATGTATATTTTATAATTAAACAAAATGTCTGCCGATTTCTAGGTTTTTTAAAGATTCTTTTAGTATATGTGCAACAAAAATGGTAAAACTTTTCAGGTATGCTTTCCGATTTTGTGTTGGTCAAGTCTTCATAAAAATTAAGATTTTGGATGTGGTCTTGTTAAAAGCAAAAATACACCCTGCATGTTAAGGTTATATTGAAGAAGAACTACTTTGTTCATCACTAACATACTGCCAAGCAGTGAGCGGGATTCAATCCGCGGTCCCCAGAACTGGGAGCTGCAGACGAACCCACTACACTACGTGCGGCAATATGTTAGTGATGAACTCAGATAGTTTATCCGGATGGTGTGTATACATATAGGTGAATATTTATCATAGCACATCCGTATTTTATTCTCAACAGAGAATGCTTCACCCCGATCAGACCTCTGATCATGACGGGGAATATAATGCGTGTAAGTCATATTGAAGAACTACTTTGTTTATCACTAACATACTGCCAAGCAGTGAACTACACTACGTACGGCAATATGTTAGTGATGAACTCAGATAGTTTATCCGGATGGTGTGTATACATATAGGTGAATATTTATCATAGCACATCCGTATTTCATTCAGGGTGAAGCGTTCTCTGTTGAGAATGAAATACGGATGTGCTATGGTAAATATTCAGCTATATGTATACACACCATCCGGATAAACTATCTGAGTTCATCACTAACATATTGCCGTACGTAGTGTAGTGGGTTCGTCTGCGGCTCCCAGTTCTGGGGACCGCGGATCGAATCCCGCTCACTGCTTGGCAGTATGTTAGTGATGAACAAAGAAGTTCTTCTTCAATATGACTTACACGCATTATACTCGCCCGTCATGATCAGAGGTCTGATCGGGGTGAAGCATTCTCTGTTGAGAATGAAATACGGATGTG
Source organism: Hydractinia symbiolongicarpus (assembly GCF_029227915.1). Taxonomy (NCBI): domain Eukaryota; kingdom Metazoa; phylum Cnidaria; class Hydrozoa; order Anthoathecata; family Hydractiniidae; genus Hydractinia; species Hydractinia symbiolongicarpus. The sequence goes on along the minus strand of NC_079882.1, from coordinate 2,941,218 downwards.
CTATGATAAATATTCACCTATATGCATGTTAAGGTTACTGTAAAGGAAACAATTTTTTTTTTAGGTTTTTTGCAAAAAATTCATGACATATAGAGAAAAAAAATTCTCTTTCCAATGACATATTTTATATTCCATGAAAATATTTGGAACATCTCTTTTTCTGGAAAAAGCCTTTTTAGATGTGTTATATCCTTTACACCTTCGAAAAATATGTGCAAAATAAGTTGAGCATTTTTTTTGTAAACATTATGCATAATATGGAACTCCCGTATAAAAATATGCATAATAATATTTTAGATAGTTTACTTGTGGTCTCTTTTTCCGAAAACTTCCTATTGGCTCATTGAAATTTTCGGTAATGGAAAGCTGAATAAATTATGCACAAAAGGTTCACATATTTTTTTGTATAAATTACTGATTAGCTCTCACGAAAATAACATCATCAAAAAAGAATTTCATCAAGCGTTCAGAAACAAAAAAAAAATATTAAAAAATATAAAAGTATTGATAAATTATAAGGTTTTTTCTGAGACTACTCATCAAGTGATTTTTTCCTTTACAGTAACCTTAAATGTGATCCTGGAATGGTCAGCAAATCTTTCTTTCACTGATTGTTTTGGGTTTTATGTATGTTCCCATTTTCAGTCCACACAATCCTACTAATTTAACTTGTAAATATTTTTTCAATTACATAAATGTGCACACAATAAAGTTTTACAATACAACTATAATGTGATGAGTAAATATTGTCAGAAACAGATGTTTTTAAGCATACTAAGTTAGTTTTTGCATAACATAGCATAGTAACAAAAAATCACAAAAGAAGAAAAAAGAAGTGCTGCTGAAAACTATAAATAAAACTGAATCGCTTACAGATAAAATAATATAAATTAAAGTACACAACAACGAAGACAAAATAGTTCAGCATTAAACATAGAAGTGCACATTTTTGCAATTCACAGCGAAATTTTTTTCAGTTTTTTCACAAAATCGGGAGTTGAGAATCCTAGCAATTTTTATGCCATTAAAGTTCACATTTACATGACTTCAAATGAAACGGTATGACCACATTTATTTTATTTCTTATGGTAGTAGTAACAGCATATCAAAAAATAATTTTTGGTTTAGTTCCCCCTTTGAAATTTTATGGTTTTTCTCGTAATAAAACTGATTTTGGTAGAGGATAAATTTCTCATATATGGAGTATTTGGTTGTATTTCTTTATTTCATGGTGGTTGTTATAATAATAATAATAATTTGGATTTGAATATAGCTAGGTCGAAGTCCAACTTGCTATCACTGCAGTACTTTTTGCCCAAATTCTTAAACTTTCTGATCACTTTGGGAATATATAAATAATACAAAAAAGCATTCTTTGTTGTTGTTATTCATTCCTCATATTAATGACAGGAAGCTTTTGACTTTACAAAAGATGGTAAAGTGTGTAAATAAAATACATTTTTTGAAATGTTTAAACAGAGTAAAATCTAACACTTTATTTGTTTTGTTTTTATACACAAAATTTAACATATTCAAAATTTTAACATAGTCACACTTCTGACAACTACAATAAAATTTTAGTCCTGCATATGTGAAACACAATAATAATGTCTGCTAAGAAAGTTTATACAAATAAAATGCCTGCTAAAAAATTCCAAAAAAAAAGTTCTTACCTGAGAAGTACATTAGCAGAAATAAGGAACTTCGCAAGGAAATCATTTTTTTAATATTTACTTTTTTCTTCTAAACTGTTCAATATTAAAACTATTGTAGATACATGGATGCAATTTTTTCAATTGTCTGCCACAATTAAAGAAATGAATTAATCTCTTTAATGAGGTCAATAAGTAGCAAGATGTAATTAAAATAATTAAAATATGGTAAACGACAGTTTTGTATTTACATGAACCAAGACAAACGATAAACACTTCATCAAAAAGCAGCACGTAACACAACATGGGAAACAAAAACACTTTCATGCACATGTGCTGGCAACCAACAAAAACTAACATCCTACTTATAAAACACAACAAAAGCTACACAGTTTGATTTAATAAGTGTTTTTAAATTAATGTCAAAGAGGATTATCATAACTTTTAAGTAACATCAGAATACGTTCAAGTCTCTATTCTCACGTCATTGGTTAGAGTCATTGGTTAGAAATACAATAGAAATTTCAGTCGTTAAAAGAAATTTAAAATTTATAATGACTTCTTAATTACGTCTGATGCAATCAATGATTTACATTTGTTTGCAGTAATAGTCTTATCTATCAAATAGAAAATAAAGACTATCCTGTAAACACTTTAGAAATTACCAAGAATAAGATATAGATGCCCTTGTTTCCTTGCCTACCAATATTTCTTCTCTGATTTTAACACATGTATAAAACATAGAAATTTCAAAAAATAAAAAAATAACAACCTGACCTCAATATACTACTCAACAAAACAACATAAACACCTTTAATTCTTTCATATCTTAACACCAGACTAATTTTTTACTATGAAACATAATAAAACCACACACAATAAAAAACAGGTGAAAATAGAACAAAAGAAAAAGAAAACATAAAATATAATATTGCATATAGTGTAACACAACACAATTCTACAAATACAAACAAACTGATAAAATCGAAATCTTTTTTTGTTTCAATAAATATCTTAGTAAACCCATGGCTTAGTGTATTGTTTTAGTTGTCTTAATTATTTATAAAATGTTTACTTAGTATATAACACTGTCTGAAAAACATTATTTGAAAAATTAACCAATGTTTGAATAATAAAATATTTTTTGCAAATTCACTGAACAGAAAATGTCAAGATTAAAAAAATAAATTTCACTGAAAGTAAGAATTAATGGAAATCTTTAATATAGATTGGGTTAATTAAAAAAAAATATTTCCTTGAAAAATTTATATATATACCATTCATACAACTATGAATTTTCTTCTTTGTAGTTCACCATCATTGTCATCATCATCATTCTCGGCTTAACGTCCGTTTTCCATGCTAGCATGGGCTGGACGGGCTTCCAATCTGATCTAGACTGCGTTAGATCTAAACTCAACTTCCTCTGTATCAAGTCTGTCCTTATAACCTCCTGCTAAGTCTTTCTCGGTCTGCCTCTGGGCTTTGCCCCAGGAACTATCAAGTCTCTACACTTTCTTACCCAATTATCCTCCTCCATTCTTTCCAAGTGCCTCAGCCAATTTAATCTTCTTATCTGGATAACACCTTTAATGTACGGAGACTTAGCCTGCTTCTTAGCTCATCTGAACTCTTTCTGTCTCTCAGACTGGCGTTACACATCTATCTAACCATTCTCATATCATTCCTTTCTAAACGGTCAAGATCTTCCTGCTCCCCTGCCCATGTCTCACTACCGTACAACATAACACTTCTTACACAGGCCTCATACAACCTACCTTTTACCTAAATTGAAAGGGCTCTCCTAGTCAACAAAGGAAGTAACTCTCTGAACTTTTTTCAAGCAGAACCTATCCTGCAAGTAACACTTCTTCCAACACCCCCTTCACTGCCCAACATATCACCTAAGTAACAGAAGTTCTCAACTATCTCTAACGAGCCACTGTTGTACATCATTAAAGCTGGAAATACTTCATTCTCTATAATCTCACCTTTGCAACGCTTGCATACAAACTGAATGTCAGCTCTTAACCTTCCACTAATACTACTGCACTTCTTTTGTACCCAATGCTTGCAAGTCTGACAAAAATTGAGTTACTACCAACCCCTTTCCTGCAAACTCCACAAGGCCACTTTCCAACTACAAGGTCACACTTGGCTGTAATGCTATTAATCATGACTTTAGACTTTGCTGTGTTTACCTTTAGCCCTTTCTCTTCTAGTCCTTTCTTCCACTTCTCAAACTTTTCAACTAATTCTTCCATCGACTCTGCTATGAGAACCAAATCATCTGCATACAATAACTCCCATGGACAACCTGTTCTGAACTCCATCGACAGCGCTTCTAAGACTAGAATAAACAACAAAGGACTAAATACAGAACCCTGATGTACACCAACATTTACACTAAATTCATCACTGAGTGAATCGTTAATCCTGACACGACTTCTAGCAGTGCTGTACATAAATTGTACCATCGTAACTAGCCACTCATCCACACCTAATTTTCTCATAGCCCACCAAATAACTTTACATAGCACTCTATCAAAAGCTTTCTCTAAATCTACAAAGGCAAAATAGAGATTCTTTCTCTTTTCTAAATACTTTTCCTGAAGCTGTCTGAGTAAAAATATTGCATCTGTAGTGCCAATTCACTATTACACTTAACTGCCACTCACTCGGAATAGCACCATCCTTTATAATCTGGTTAGCAAGACTTGTAATAAGCTCAACTCCAATATATCCAGATGCTTTTGCCATCTCTGCAACAATACCTGATACTCCTGCAGCCTTGCCAATCTTCAATTTCCTAATAGTCTCCACTACCCATTCTGCCTTGATCTGCATAGCTGGCCCTTCTACAACATCATCATCAGACAAATTATCCTCGTCCCAATCAAACGCAGTGTTAAGCAACCTCTGATAATGATTCTTCCAAGCTACCCTTTTCTCCTCCTCTGTGCTAGCCAAAACACCTTCATCATTACGTATACACTTCTCACCTACAACATCTTGATTAGTCTTCTTCATTTGCTTTGCTATCTTGAATACCTTATTGCGCTGGTCTTCCCTTCTTAACACATCTGCAAATCTGTTTCTCTCTGCTTCTGATTTTGCCTTATACACTGCTGTACGAGCACGACGCTTAGCTTCTAAGTAAATATTTTTACTACCACCTGACTTCCACTCTTTCCAAAGTTTCCTCTTTTCCTTTATACACTGGTCAACCTCATTATTCCACCACCAGGTCTGTCTATGTCTAGTTGGTCCTTTCGTCCACCCACAGGTATCATCAGAAGCTTCTAGAAGACAATTCTTCAAAGTAGTCCAAGTACTTTCAGCATTGTCACTATCACATTGACCATTGTGGGCTAACTGCTGAACTTTTGCACTAAATTGTCTTGCTACAATCTCTTCCTTCAGCTTCCAGACTTTTCGACGGGGCCTGTACTTTCCCTTGGCTTCTTTAACACTCTTCAAGATAATATCACAAACCAGCAACCTATGCTGGGAAACACACTCTTCCCCCGATATAACTTTCACGTCCTGCACCACTTTCTTGTCTGACTTTCTAATCAGGAAGTAATCTATCTGTGTCTTACAACCACCTGACTCATATGTTATCAGCCTACTCTGTCTCTTACTGAGTGATGTGTTGCAAACCACCATGCCCGTTGCCATTCCAAACTCAAGCAATCTCTCCCCTTCCTTATTTCTGCTCCCAAATCCATAGCCTCCATGCACACCTCTATAACCTTCAGATGACTTCCCAACATGACCATTAAAGTCGCCGCCCACCATGACAAGTTCAGTGTCTCCAAACTTTGATGTGACTGCTATTAACTCATCATAAAACTTATCTTTATCTTCCTCACTGAGTCCACACTGTGGAGCACAAACTGACAGAAAAGTGACAATCCTATTACCTATCAAAAACTTTATCACTATAATACGACTATTAACACGCATAACATCTATTACTTTTTCTACCCACTTCTCTGCAACGAATATGCCAACTCCTCCATATCCATCACTATTACCAATCCAAAAAAGCTTATACCTTGCCCTCCTAAATGCTAAATGTATAATATATGTGCCAGCTACAGCTTAGCTACAATTTTCACTGTGTCCAAAAACTGGCCTGGTCATTTCAACTAAGTGTTTCAACAGTACCTTCAAATTTGTTTTTTTGTGCAGATATCGCAAACACGATTTTTTAATGTGCCTGAGAACGTTTGTTGGGCCTTGCAAACAACACACACCTTGTGTAGCACATCCCTTCTTTAAAATCTAAAAAGTGTCTAAAGACTGGGCATTTTTAAGTCCTAAGATTGGGCAGAACAGATACAATCTCTTGATCTGTGCTTCACTGACAGCGAACCCTACTGTGACAACGATGTCTAATCTAAACAGTCAAAATAAATTGACATAAATTTCAAGGTTTTCAAGTTTTTTTTCTTTAGTAAATGATTGATTTATATATAAATTCTTTTTTTATAAACAAGTCAAGAGTTTGTGAAGTTTGCGAACAGCTTACCCATCGCCATATATAAATATGATCCGCACTCCTTTTGAAATTTAGGAGGAGTAGGTCTTTGTTTTGTGAAACATAATTTACCGGCGGCGCCTGTTTTTGTCCCCAAGGGGGTAACGTCTCCAGGGACAGGGCTTGCAAGAATAATGTTTTCAAACGCACCCTTGGGGGCTACGAACTGGTTAAAATGCTCGCATTCCGTTTATTCCGCGCACATATTAAAATCCGGCAAAAGCGTTTTGCGCAATGAACAGACCAGTTTGCTCGCCGGTTCAATATTTTTTCCGAAAAGTATATTACAAAGAAATAGTTCAGCAAGACTCATTCTGGACATAGACTCTCTTGTGACTATGTTCTTGATGAAAACATAACCAAGCCTGGAGAAGATAAAAATTCTAGATATATCTATATGTTCGAGTCTGTAAATTACATACATGCCGGAAAAACAGCCATTTTTGTTTTCCGCCGCCATCAGCTCGACTTTCGTGAAGTCACTAAAGTCGAAAACCAACAGCCGTTCCGTAGCCGCTTTAATGCGGACACAAAGCGACGCAAACGCATCCAATTTCATCCAACATTTGATTTTAATGTTGGATGAATATTAGGTAAATGCCGGATTAAAAATTCAAATTTTGGATGAAATCAAGTTTAGCGTTGGACAAGTCATCCAACATTCAATCCAACAAACGTTTTTATTTTCGTCCTATTCAGTCTAATTTTCAAGATTACGGACAACCTATGGAAAAAAGCAGCAATTCTAATCTAAATTTATAATATCGGACATATTATTATTGTCGTTACATTTTTTTCCGACAAAGGTAACTGAGAAGGGGTATACAAAATGCAAGTCCCTTGATGGGTGAAGACAAGGCTCTTTACTGGATAAAAAAAAATGAAGAATCCATCACATGACCAGACAGGTCTGGAGCTACTTTCCAAGTTTATCTTGAAGAACTCTCGGGTTAAAATGTGAAAAGATATAGCTATTGTAAAATAATGTTCAGAAATAAAAGTTCCACTGCACACTTAACCAGCCATCACAGTCTCACAAATGAAGAAACTTTTCTTCGCATGTTAAATTAATTAAATGGTTTTCCATGCAAATACGTGCTATGAGCATGCTGTCTCCTGGTTTTTTTTGTTGTGTATATAACCAACCTCGATTCCAGGGCTTTTTCTCTTTTTATTTTCTCGCTGTCACTTCAAAAGAGAAAAAAGCCCTGGGATCGAGGTTGGCAATTACCTGAACTTTCTAAGAGTTTTTCAATTCTTATGTAATGATTGAGCAGCAGTTGACATAGGCTACGAAGTTCTGATTTTTAAATTTATTTTTCTGCGGGTTTAGCCAGGAGAACTTTAGAATGAGTTCTTTTTATGTCGCGGTTTTTTTGAAGAGACTAGTAAAGCTATCAAGTCTAGTGTAGCATACGGAACTTTCCAGTTAAGTGTTGTAAGAAAAATTACTTTTATTTAAAGGTAGCAGTAGTAGTGTGTGTTTTTATCGTCAAAGAGAGTTACAAGTTCGTTTACATATACAAGTTCGTATCGTTTAAAAGCAAATAGAAAATATATACATACATCAGCTATTATATTAAAGATCTTAAACCATACGAAGAAGACTGACTGGAGCTTGCAGAAAGCAATTTTGCCTTATCACTATTTTTCAACAATTATATTATTTATTGAGCCTGGTTTGTATCGCCAAAACCAACTAATTTTATCGATTTTATCCAAAGCTCCATAAAAAGATTTTATATAGTAAGCTAAAAAGTTTGTTTTGTTGATGACAAAATTCAACTAGCCAAAATCCATTAAAAGAACCGAATACGCTTATATAACATAAAATATATTTTGTGACGTTTTGTTGTGTTCAGGTATTATTCATAAACTTAAACTCGTGTTAATACTGACTCGTAAACGTCGTAACTGTTTATCTTACATCAGTAGTTTATTTTAAGGAATTTATATCGTTGATGTTGACGTCGTTGTACACGTAACGATACTCTCAATCTTGGAGAGTTAGCAGCTGCAGCATTTGGCCCAAATATGTTTTCCATTAGGGCGCTGTTTTCGCATCCGGCGCAACTGTGATTTTGATAACGTGTATATTGTAAATCAGCGGTTGCATTTTAGTTCGTAAGAGATGTAGATGTAATATTTTGTGTCACGGCTACCGATAACACACTGGTCGAAGTTCTTGGGTCTTCTCTGTCTAGAAATTACAAAATAAATAAGGTTATTTTGGCTTTGAGATATAAATTTGTTATTTAGCACATTATAAAAAAAATCGTCCGCAGATATTCATAACATTTATTATGTATTCATATATTACTAGTCGATAAGGCCCGTTGAGAAATCCACTTAGGCAGGAGGGACAATGTAAAAATTGGTTATTTTAGACCTTTTGCTGATGTCAGCAGTGCATATGCAAAAACAAATTGACGAAATTCAGTTTATCCGTTGTCTCTATTGTGTAGAGCTCGACACGCTCATGAAGAGAATGTATGTGATCATGTGACTTTGATAAACGGTTAATGATATATAAGGGTTTAAAAATTATGCTGACGTCAGCAAAGACTCGCGAAAACACACAAAATTATTTTTTAGAAATTTGTATACCTGTTGCCTTTGACGTATAGGTCTTTAAACGCTGATCAAGAAAATGTATAGGATCATGTACTTTTGACAAACGGTTACGGAGATATGGGTGTTTAAATGATTTTTGATGACGTCATCAACCTGTCCATTCCGAAACGGATTCAGGGACCCAGGTTTGGGAAAATTACCCAAATTGGTCCTATCTGGTCCCTATTTACCCACGCGGTGAAAAATCATTGACGTCACCAACTCGTTTCCAAGTTATTTGGCCTCAAATATTTAAGTGCATTGTAATGGCTTCATTAATTTAATATAGGATATTGACGTTAGTAATAATTTATTTGAGAAAGTAAATTATTTTTTATATTTTATGTGACGGTCATAGTGGATATCGTCATTTTCCTTTGATGTCGCCGAAATTTTCTCTGAAGTCGCCGAAAAAAAGTAAGTTAAATTTTATGACGTTATCCACTATGACCGTCACATAAAATATAAAAAATAATTTATTTGAGAAAGATACACTAGAGCATCAAAAATAGAATTTACATCACATTAAGTGAAAAAAAAGGGAAAAACCATTATGCCAGAACTAACCCCAAAACAAATTCCTTTGGTTAAAGTAAAATATTTAAATCCTCAATAATAAAAATACAAGATATAAAATATTTTTTGCACAGCAAAATATAAAATAAAAAATGCTATAAATATAAAAAATAATTTATTTGAGAAAGTAACTTTTTTACGGCGAGTCTTCACGGGACGATTTTTACGATGATCGTTAATACTCGAATTTGATTGGTCGCGATTTTCGTCATGACGAAAAGTTGAGTTGGTTTCTACTTTTCGTCACAAAAATCGTCGCGAATATCGTCCAGTGGAGATTCTGCTTTACACGTTATCCTAAATTTCGAGGAAAAGTACCCTAGATCACACAAAAGTACTCAGAAATTAAAATCAGGGCTCTGCAATTTCGGCTTCTACAAAGTAAATGATAAGCCAATAAGTCAACATCCACTAGTTTGTGTAATAAAGACTGGTATTTTTAGTAAAAATTCACCTAAGCTAAAACATGTTTTATATGGGATGCTGAAAAGGTTTCAAAGTATATCAAAACATCACTAGAAAACATGTCTCACAGATAAGGGCTAGTTTCCACTGTACGTAATATTGTACAATTAATTGCAGTAACTAGTTTACAATTATGTAGAAGGATATAAATAGTTCCCACTTTTCCGCAGTGTATTTGGAATTCTATGAATAAAATCGAAGTGCGATCTAAGATTATTCGATCCTCTGGTCCAAAAACAAAATGTTCTGTACTGTCATTGTATCGTACTTTTATCACTTATTTTTTAACAAACCAGATAAAACAAATGGAATAACTGATATCATTGTAAATGCTGGTTTTTTGTTTAAAATCCTTGAACAGCAATCAGGACAGTTAAGTTTATGTATTCTTGTTTCCTTATCTCTATGTCTCAACGTAGCATGCTTTAAAAACCCTGGGGATACAGATCATACAGCTGTTGTAATGCAGGCTTTATCGACATCAAATTCAGTCCATATATTCGCACCGGGACAGTTAAACAGGTATCGGCTTTATGGAGTGTCCGTAGCATCGTACATTTCTTCACAAAAAGTAATCATTTTCGGAGAGTACGAAATTGATCATTTCTTCATTTTCTGAAGCATTCCATACAGCATCAGTTAAAGATGATTCGTTTAGCGAGTGAAGAAAACTGTAATCTGGAAGAAAAAAAACATTGAAGTGGGATATGTAAAGTATTCCGCTAGATATGACAGCGGAGTGGCAACCTTGAAGTCTTACCAGCTCAATAATACCTAAAAAATTAATTTTTTTAACTGCAAGATTGGAAGGGTGGGGGTGATTATTTTATCGAAGATTGAAGTAAACATATCAGCGGCTAGCCGATCATGTTGAAATGAAGGGAACCTCTATTAAGGGGAGGCCAATGTTATGTCTCCATTGAAACACAAATAGCTACAACTGACAATAATGGCAATAATAACCTGTAGAATTGACAACTGAAGACGTTGTAGCGGTCGCGTTCGGATTCGATTGTTGTTCTTGTGATTGTGATACTGGCTGTGGTTGAGTTGGTGGAGAGAACGGAAGAGGTTGTAAATCTGATTCAGAGGATGCAAAAAGTTCTTGCTGTTGCAACAGAATATTCATTCGTTGAGACTGACAAACAAACAAAAAAGTATTTTATTAGTCACCAAATACCTTATCGGGAAAAAAATTGTTGCACCTTCGTCACGTCACTTGATTTGTCAGTTTTCCACAAGGAAAATGTTTTAATTCCCTTTTACTCAGATATTTAATGCTATAATTGGTATGTATTTGTCAATGGACGAAGATTTTTATTAGGAATAAGCAAGAATAACAAAAATAGTCCTTCCCCTCCCGACAAGGCATTTCAGGTTTGCCTATACCTCTCCAATCAGAAAATTGTAGTGCGATACGCCAATTAGCTTAAGTAATATTTTTCCATACGATTTTATCATAAGGTAAGCCTGCCTACAAAGTGAGAAACCTGATGCTGAGTTTATTTATTTATTTATTGTAATAACTGTTTAATTATCAAAAGCATAAGAGACAAAAATGAGTTAGACTTAGTAAAAGATGTGTCCGACACCTAACCAACAAATAACGAAAATAAATACTTCTTGCAACTGCGCAAGTTGTTGCTGATCTTCTAGAAGCGGATGACAACTTGTTTCTTCTTCCTCATTGTTCTCCAGTGACTTCTCTTTATCCAGATCATTAGAGTCTTTATTTTCATCTGGAGATTGCTTATCAATTTCTTCGTCTTTAAACATAAGAAAATGGAGATCCGGAGATGAAACATTTGGGAAACAGTCAGCAGGTGGCGCGTCATACTTCGTATCGTGTTCATAACCGAACGTCATTTTGATATTTTTTAGTTCGTCTTGACGCACGTCAAGATCACCAAAAGCACTATCTCCAACAGCGCTGGATCCCTGAAGTGGAACATCACTGGGAAAGTTTTGTTCAGCAACATTTCTTGAGCAGTTTTTCAAACTTTGCATCGATGCAACAAGATCTGACGTTCTTACATCGATGTTACAGCCGCCTGAAGAAATACTGTGGTCAGACGCATGTCTTGTTAAGTCGTGTTCTTCTTGGTGACGATCTTGTGGCTGTTGATGTTGGAGTTCAATTTCTTTTGGTTGTTTCTGTTCAGTTTCCTGTTCTATCATAGATTGCTGCAATTCCTGTAAGTGTTGTAATACAGGTAAAATTTGACTAAAATCCGTACTATCCTTTTTAGATTGAATAGCTGACTGCAGTTGATTCAATATGTGCTTCTGTAATTCTTGCAGCTTAACTAATATCTCATTTGACAGCATGCTTTGTAAGTCTGGCGAATTACAAGTTGTAGCTAAAGAATTACTATTTTGCGAAAGGAATTCATTTTGTACGTCAATTTGTTGCATCAGCTGCTTGTTATCCTGCGTCTGAAAATGCCGCGCCATTTGGTGCTGCTGCTGTTGTTCTTCCGGCCCAACAAACCTTTCTGTTGGTGGAAGCTGGTAATAAAACTCTGTTTCGGTTTGTTGTTGGTTGCTTACTGTTAGACTCTGCGGTGGTTGGAAAGGGAGTTGTTGGTAAGGTGTTTGTATTGAACTTACTAAACCACTCATTGGCGATTGCTGCTCTTGTCTGTCGACGTCCTGATTAGCATTCATATTTAAGAACAGGTTGTCAAACCGATAAGGGAAAACTCGAGACTTATTAAATTCTTTGCGGGTGTGTCCTCCAGTTTTAGTGTGGTTATGGAAATTCACGTCAAAATGTCCAGAAAAAGTTGAAGAGTTGGAAACAGCAGCAGCGGTTGTGCAAATACTTACAGGGTTATGTGTACTAATGTGACCTGTGTCTACTTCATGGTAGGGATCTTTCACAGTTGAGTTACATCTCGTTGCATCCCTCACTTTCTTCATTTTGCCTAATACCCTTTGTTGATTTGAAGCCATTTCACGAAGTTTAATAGCTCGTTGTCGAATATGCAATTCCTTGACTTTACCACTAAGCTGTTTTTGTAAATACTGCTGTTGTCTTTGTTGTTTTTTTAACGTGTACAAAAAGTAGTCGTACATCTCTAACTGCTGTTTGTAATGACTTTTAAACGAAGGTGCTTCCATAAAATATGCGTACTCCCCCATGATGCTGGCAACTCTCTTCAACTGATCAGTTTGTTTTTCAAAAGCTTTGTTTAAAGTTTTGTGTTTTTCTTCCAGCTGGGAAAGCAAGTCTTGTTGAACTTTAATAAAATCGTCAGTTATCATTGCCTCCTAAAGAAAAACAAATTGCTTGCCAATGAAAAAAATCGTCATATATACCGAATATCGTCTTTATATAACAGACGATACACAGGGTGGTTAAGGTTTCCAACATAAACCAAATGCCAAGTTGATTCACACACTCGTTATATACTCGTTATACTACGCTATATCTACACTTAAAAAACACCATCACCACCACCACCACCATCACATTTACGGGGTAGGAATTAACCTGGAACACTCACTTTAACATTAGATTCTTTGTTTGTTTGCTGCTTGGACGGAGCAGCGGATGGACTGGCATAACGTTTAGGAGATTTGCACAATTTAATATTTTCTAAACAACAAAAAGTTAATGTATTTCTAGTGAACAAGATCGAGATTCTGTCCTTTTATCGCATTTTCCATCGAAGCAGGCCGGGTATTTTATGCAAGACATCTATTTCAGACTACTCCGCTTATGTGGTTAAATAAGGCACTTTTGTAGAATTTTTGTTTGCATCAGACCAAAATTGCGACTTTTAATTAACAAATAATTACCGACGGTTACGCTACAGGTAGAATAATAAAATATACAACTATTGAATTACCTTCGTTTCTTTCAACGTTGAGTGTAACATCTGTCGCGTTCGTGTCCTAAAATCACGTGGAAATGTTTATGCTTGGAATAAAAACAAGCAAAATATGGGAAAAGAAACCTAAACTTGAACGTATTTTCAGACTTACATAAACAGATTTAAATAAATTTAAACAAGTCAACAATCTTTCTATGAGTTTAAGATAAGTTTGGCGATCAGGAAAGAGGAAGGAAGTATTATATGAAATTTATCACGTTTTAGGGTACCCACATTCTTGTGAAATTTATTTTCACGGATTAACGAAACCTAAATTTCGCTGAAAATGAAAAAAAAATCCTTTAGGTATAATTTCTGAGTTAGTTCTTAAGAATTTTTAACCTATTTCCTTACGAGTTACACATATTTTAGTAGTATCGGCACGATCAGATATATAAAATGGAGAATATCGGTGAATTTATTTTGATGTAACTGAGACGTACTAGATGTTTTATAGTTGATTTTGAGAACGTCAAATGTCTTGCAAAAACCAAATGTCAGACAAAAACACTAGGAATTAATATCACCGTTTTTTTATTTTGTTTTTAAAAAATTATTGAGTCGGAACTAATTACATCTTTAAATATTCTGCATATTGTGTACGGACACTCAAAATGCGATAGAAAAAGGAAAGGCGAAACTGTGGATTTCTTTTTTTAATAGTGCCATGGGAAACCAATTCAACAGACAACCATGGGAAACCAATTCAACAGACAACCATGGGAAACCAATTCAACAGACAACCATGGGAAACCAATTCAACATACAACCATGGGAAACCAATTCAACAGACAACCATGGGAAACCAATTTGTTTGTTGTTTAGTAGACCTATTGTTTTCAACTCCCAGTCTGATGTTCTTATAAAGCATATACCTTTAAAAGCGTGTAAACCGGTAGACAAAATATCGCATTTTTTTCCACGACGAAAAACACGGACAAACTACAATCTAATGAAATCCTACGTGAACGAACGAGTGAAAAACAAAATAGATAAAATATTTGAATCTGCATGTTTGTAGAGAAAACAGTACTTAGAAACAATTTAGCCCTACCATTTAGGAAAGTGTAAAATTGGTCAATACCTCGTCAGATTTTAAAGACTGCGCCGCTTCCCGTGCTTGTTGCAGCAAATTTTTGATGCTTCTCTCTTTAAATTTAGCAAGCTGTCGAAAGTAGTGTATTTCGTTGGTGCTAGAACATATGTTTATATCAATGTGTACAACTATAACTGACAGACTACGCGTCAAAACATATTTCTTATAGTAGCACCTGATGTACATTCACACATATAATTATCATTAAGGTTAGGGCTAGTGGGTGGCCCATAAATCAGCACCGTAGGGAGCGGAATAATTTTGCAACACTGCGTACCAACTCAAACCTCAACTTCCAGTTACTCGAACTACCAGTAACTCGAACTTCCAGCAACTCGAATTTCTAGCAACTAGAACTTCTAGCGACCCGAAATTCCAGTAACTTGAACTTCCATTAACTCAAACTTCCAATAATAGCTCGAATTTTCAGTAACTCGCACTTCCAATAACTCGAACTACTTTTATTTCCCCAGATACAACTAATACTTTTTATATAAATCAGTGAATACGCCAAACTCCTGGTAACTCGAACATTCTCGCTACGTAAAACCATTATAGCGGCCCCCTAGTCTATAATACTCCCGTATTTGTATTTCAAAGAAAAAAATGTTGGCAAAATCCTCTTTTTACAAAAAATATTTAAAAGAAATACAAACAGTAAATTTCAAGTGTAAAGCACTTTTACACCCTCTCATCATAGAGATTATATTTTGTTTAAGTTAAATTGATTAAAATTAGAATGACCGTAATGCTTCGAATAAACGCCCGGGGCTTTTCTTAAATTTTTTGACATTTTTTGGGGGCGTCTATTCGAGGGGGCGTTTAAAAGAGGGGGCGTTTATTTAATTGTTTACACTTCGTCTCTTTACAGATTTTAAGGATACCTATAACATATATCCTCACAACAGAAAATAAAAGATATTCACATGTTTTAGAGAATAAACTTCAAAAGCGAAAAACTAAATTTCCAACCTTAAACCTAAGATTTAGGAAAAAAGTAAGTAAGTATACTTTTACTATCGCCTCGAATAAACGCCCCTAATGATGGAGGGGCGTCTGTTCGAGGGGGCGTCTATAAGAGTCTATTAGAAGGGGCGTCTATTAGAAGGGGCGTTTACTTAAAAAAATGACTGAAAAGGAGGGGCGTCTATTCGAGGGGGCGTTTAATAGAAGGGGGCGTTTATTCAAAGCATTACGGTATCTAATATCCAGATAACTAAAAAAAAAGCCCCTCGAACTTAACCAGGAGTGCACTGCAGTATAATAAACAACATTCACGTGTAGTAACAACAAAATCGAATAAAAATGAAACTCACTTAGCTGAAATAAAGTTCAAGCTGATATAATCTGGTTGATCATGACTTGTCTTATTTGCAACCATCTTGCATTCGACTTTAAACAATAACCAATCATTCCCCTTTGAGCGGAAACGGAAGAAAACTTGAATTGCATCCGAAGATTTAGTGACTGTAATGGAAATCAAGGTAAATAATCAGATGAAGTACAGATATTAACGCTCCTTAGAAAACAACTTGTGAATACAATCCAAAGTTTTTTCTTTTTTGCATTTAGCATTGGATTGAATTACCATAACCTTCAGTTTTCGCCGATTTAAAATGTTCATAATACGGTGAAACCTTCTTATAGTGAATGACCTTTACAGCGGAGACCACTCTACAACAGACTTAGGGACGAATGAAATGACAGTCAATATTTCATAACAAAACCTCTGCGTAGCGGACCTCTCGACATCATTTCAACGTCCCATGAGTCATATAAAACAATTCTTGTAAGAAGTTTGCTTATATTTTATTTAAAACTATACACACCAGGTTCAAAATTGTCTGTGATAATACAAAAGAAAGTTTTTTTTGAAGAATGAAAAATAACATATTCCCAATATCTATTGTTTTTAAGCTCTTCATTCTTTCAAAATCATCCTCTTGACACAATTTTTTGTCGATTTCACTATACACTGACATCGCAAAATAAATTTAGGAAAAAACGCTACGTTACGGACACCTCTAGCGGACACACTTTTGTGGTCTCAAACCGCGTCCGCTATAGAGAGTTTTTTCTATTAATAATTATGCGACATTGGCCAAATTTTTTTCAGAATTTTTTAAAGGAAATAATTTTCGCAAACAAGAAGAAAGAAAAAGGACTAATTATTGGAAGCAACACCAAACGAATAATAGTGAAAATGGTCTGTAATTGAGAATAGTGTCAGTTTTGTATGACACCTTTCATTTCTGTCTTGTAACCAGTTTATGCGTACAATATTACATTTTCACTAATGGGGCAATGTAAGATTTTTTTACGGGAGTAAAACTTCACGATTTGATGAGTTTGGTATAATTTTGCGAATCGAACCAAATCAGCAAAAATTCGCAAAAATTTTTACCCGCGAAAATAACACTTAGTTGGCTCGCTGACGTCATTTTTATCCCAATACACCTTTCCTGAATTTCATAAATTATAATAATTATAACGTGATCCGAAATTTTATAATGGTTCTATGCTCTTGAAAAAAGGATATTCAAATAGAATAATAAATTATCATGACAAAAATTGAATTTTTAAAACAATATGATATTCTGGTTGGATTTTATTTAGATTTAAAAAAAATAATTATTTTCAAAACAAGGCTATTCTTAGAAAGTCTAAATAAAGGGCTTGACCGTAAATTTCAGCTCGCGATTAAGGCACTTAACGAACAGAAACATTTACGAAATTAGGTAATTCGTTCTACCTCTCGATAAGAAACTTAAAGAATCATTTTTAGTACCAACCTGTTTAATTGAGTTTGGCATAATTAGGAAATTCAGGAAAAGGTTATTATGCACCTGTAGGGTTTTCCAAATTGGATGGATTGACCTAAGGGGCTACGAAATAGCTGGTGATTTTCGACTTTAGTGACTTACACGAAAGTCGAGCTAATGGCGGTGGAAAGGTTTATGATCACTGAAGGACAAAAACAACAACTTAAATCATCCTAAATATCATATTGGGAATCCAAATATAACTGAAAATGACAGAAAAGTTCCCTATCCATGATTTATTCGATATAAGTACTTATTTTGCTTTCAACTCAAACTTTCTAAAATATAAATTTTAAACCTTTTGAAGTAGATAGCCAGCTATATCCTTAGAAATTTTGCATACAAACATTAAATCAGTCTAAGCAACAACAATGATTATTAATTTTTTTTAGAGGTATTAATTACCTTCTTAAAGCTAGTAAAAAAGCAACTTTTAACAAATACAGCTCCTTGTGTTGTCTCTGTTTCCTCATCAAAACAAACCTCCGATTTACATTTTACAGACCGTAGCTTATTTTACTGAAAAAAAAAGAATATTGAAGGAAAATTTTACTTTTTTTTTGGAAAAGTAGTAAATTCATCGTAAAAAAATTATTATTCATAATCAGGTTCCCTAGACGTCTATGTGGTTCCAAAGTGGGTCTTGAGTGGTCCGTTTATTACACTATTCTGCAAAAATGGCGGAGATTAAGCTTATTGAATCGTTTCGTAGCCCTTTTAAGTACACACATATATACACGGTTGAAACTTGAGTTTTAATTTCATTATCAACCACACAAACAACTAAAACGTTTTTAAACAGGCTTGCGTAGCTAGTATAAGAAGTGATCCGAAGAGATGAATTAAAATTTAGTCAAAACGGTTTAACCAATTTTCAGAAAAAAAATAGTTGCTGTTTCCAGTTGTTTCTTGCAGGGTCATCATCTTCTCACAGCAATTGTCTGCTTGCATTCAGAGAGACATTTCTACAACTACTGACTTATTTCGCTGTAAGTGCATTGTAACTATTTGAACTTACACTTCATTAAATGTCTGTTTCATTCACACAGCCCTTACTTAAAGCTAAAGTGTCGAAGATGGACTGTATTGGTGGACAAGGAAAAAAATTACTTCTTACTTTCTTTGTGAGCATCGCATAAATATGAAATGTCATTATCGTGAACGAAACTGTATATTGACTTCCCCAATAATTCATATGGTAGATATCCAGTAATACCAGAACATCTGAAATAAAAAAAGCATAAATTTGGTTAGGTATTAAACAATAACATAAATTCAAAGCTAATACTAAAACAGTTCGGTTATATTTTAAATAAAATTGAGTATAACATAACAAAACTAAAAGCAATCAATTTCATTGAGTATTAGTTATCGCACGGTATTGAGTGCAATATGGCGTATTTTCTTCGAGTTCTTCAGCTTTTGCAGAAACTTATTTTACGAGCCTTCGGGCGAGTGTTTGTTTTACCAAACCACCTGCATTTGATATTTGCTTGAAAAGTAAAAGCACATGACTTCGAAATGTTTAGTTACTTTTCTAATCCAATGCTTCACTGAAGGGAGGTAGGTATCCCTTTATATGTATTATAAACTTAATAGTTTGACAAGGTAAGTAAAGAGTGTTTGAAATCACTTGTATAAAAGGAAGCTGTGCGTTTGGCCACGTGTTTTCGTCTAGAGGAAGGGATAAACTGCTTTTTTCTGGCAGAGCCATAAACGCAGTAATTGAAATGGAGCGACAATCCTTTAGTGATAGGAGAAGACATAGCACAGTTAAGTCTGACGGGACGAAAAAATAAACATGATAAATAGGAAGAGGGTGGGGGCGATTCTGCATGTTCTTGTAGCACTAACCTTGGTAGGATCTGACATATTTAAGAAAGCAAATACCTTTTTTAAGTTTCATGTTAATTTTATTTTTAATAGAAATATAAGGAATGTGTTTTGTTTTGACGATGATGATAACAATAATTATTACAGACAATGGTAACAATACAGTATCCCAATAACTTGAACTTATAGAACACAAATAAACAATTCGAATTATCAAATGTTTGAATTATCAGGACATTTGATAACTCAAATTTCAGCAAAAAATTGAAAATAATTTTGATTTAGCGAAGATTTTTTGATTTTAAATAAATTGCCTCGTATTTTAAAATTTATTGAAAAAGACAGTTTGTATCTTTTTTAACGTACACTTTATTTTTGTAAGAGAATATACTATGAGTGTCAAATTTTCCAATCTATATACGTGCCTCTACAGTCTAAAAAATATGAAACTAAGGAAATTATTGAAAGCATACTCATGGTCAGCAAATATAAAACTTCCATCAAGACTGTGTTTAGAACTGAATGACATTGTAGTGTCAGTGCTAACAACTTCATGCAGTTCTTCTGTGTTCAAACACGCCAAAAGTACAAGCTGCTTGCTTTCATATTCACTTTCACCTAGAAATAAAATAAAACCAGTAAAAAGATAATGGCCTAACATACTACCGTAAAAAATTAAAAAATTAAAGCAAGATAGGAGTGAGAAATGAGAGCAGAGGGTATTACTATTGATCACAATGCATTTAGCAATTCCTCTTTTTTAACTCCCTGAATTTACAACATTTAATTCTGGCTATACTGACTGGTGCCAATGGTTAACTCTATTTGGCATAAACTTTTACTTGACTGCACAAGTGCCCGCTAACCATAAATGAGTTATACCTATGATAAACTTGACATAGTTGTAGTGTGAACCGAAAGAAAGACAGAAACGTTAGTGTTGTATGATGACTCTCGACCCTGAAGGGACCACACAATTTAATATGCTATAAAATTATGTAATGTTTCGATTTCGGTGATTTGAAGCATCCGGGCTCCAAAATACAACATTTGATTGTGGACAGATATTTTTGATCGACATAAAGAATTCGTTAAACCGATGTTAAACCGATGTATTTTATGATAACTTTCTTAATTAGTTCGATATACTGAGGAATTTGTATACTTTTACCAAATTTTCATTAACGTTAAATTATTTTTCTTATTTTAAGCAAGTTATGATTGTGTACTATGATTTGATGCAATGCAAAAATTGAATAAGTTTACTTTCAAGTTTCTTGATTTCCACACATTCCTCCTACACTAAATATTCTGACCTTCCTTTAATTTTTTCACATGGGTCAGAAATAAGATTTAAATTAATCATTTTAAATAATAGATTTACGAGAAAAAATGGAATAAGGAATGTTAGCATGTAAAAGTGACATTAATGATACTCTAAAAGAAAAGACTGTTCATCTGTGCACAGCTCATCACTCCTTAAAATCAATTTTTCTGACTTATCTAACCCTGTAGAGAACCTAAGTGAACACCTCATACTTAGCTTAATCTTTTATATCAAAAAATTATTGTAATATCAATACAGCCTCACTTACCCAGTTTCTCAAAGTAGTGCCATTTACCTATGCATGACAAAGGTCTATATTCTGTTGGAAGACCTTCTTTTTCCACACATATACGAAAGTCCAACAAGATGGTGTCTTTGTTAGCAGAATCTAAAATTAGATTAGCAAATATTATAAAATTTCCCCATAGGCAGTATTTGTCCTTCCCATTAACAGAAATTAGTAAAATTTATGACAGCACGTGGATCACGTGGATATAACAGAGAATAAATTTATGCCAGGATATTACCATACCAAAATTGCAAAAAACCCTAAAGGCTAAAAAGAGGAATTACAATGTTTATGACTTAACCAGAAGTTCAGAAGATCGACAACAGGCATTTTATACAACGTCCTCTGTGTCAAACATGAAGAAAAAACTTTTACTTCATTACATGGCAATACATGAAGCACTCATTATCATTATTTTTGATATATTTTTGATTGATATATCATTAACAGAATATTTATATTAAAAAAAATTATTAAAAAGAAAAAAAAAATAGGAAAAAGGTGAAGCCTTCCTAAATTCTTTCATTTCCTATGTGAGCAAGATCTAATTGGTTTACACATGCATATGAAGCTAGAGTACATTGAAGAAATCACTTTTCTTTAAGGAATAAAGCCCCTTAGTTTTAACACTTACAGAAAATTTATTTAACTTTAAATCTCGATATCTTGGAAATAAGTTTTGCTCGATATACCTCTATTTTTGGACTAAAAGATATAAGATTTTGTAAACATCAAGAAGCTATTTTAAGCTACACCTTAAAAAAGCAAAACAGGAACATTATTTGTATTTAATTGGAGTAGATGTTTCTATGTAATGACACTTTAAATACCACATTTTTCAGGCTTGTGAACAAGGTGTTTGTCAATTTTTCATGTCTTTTCAGTTATATGGCAAAAATAACACTAAATAATAGGAAATTTATGTGCCTTCCAAAAAATAGATATTTTTTAACTTTATTTTGTAATTTTAGAAACATAGCTAGTATTTTAACCAAGTTATAAATTTTTGGGATTTTTTTTGGCGTAGATTTTTTTTCACGAATTCCAATTTAAAAGATTGAATTTTTTTTAATCATGTCATTAAACTAAAAGATATTAAAATAAAAAACAAGTAATGTGAAAATAAATAAATGTAACCGAATAAGGTGAATAAATTTTTTTTTAATTTTGAGTAGATTTATTTTTCCAAATTATCAAATTGTGTGGACTTATTTTTGCGAATTTCACAAAAAAAAACCCGCAAAACTCGCAAAAACTAATCCACACGCACATAAATCCTAATAAGGTAGGGAATTTTCCCAATCAGGTAGGGAATTTTATGCTAAACCAGCTCTTCCCATAGACACTTTGTTTTCGAATAACGGTTGGTCTTGGCTATAATTTACGTGGATCTAGATTCGACGGGAAGGGGTAATACTTTTTTCTTTTGTCTTTCCTGTTTGTTTGGCTGTGATTACTAACACATATCCATGTGATTATCAGAACTACTTTTAATCCCCTAAAAACTAACAAATTTAAAGCCCTGTTAAACATCAAACGCCCAGCTTGCTACATTAAAGATGGACTTCTAAATAAAAAATACGCTAAGTGCAAATGTCTGTAACCGGAAAAGTTGATTTCATTTCTGTTTGACGTCGGCAAAAAAGAAATGCCTTATTTAGTATTTTTTATTTTATGGCACAACGCCAATGCATTACATCAAACTCAATAGCATTTTTAAAATTAGCGAAACCTTTACATTGCTCTTTAAGTTTAAGGCCAAATAAATAGGAAATGAATGGAAATAACTACCTCCTACATGAGTAACTAAGGACCACCTGGGAGCAAAATGGTACAAGTTTCCTAAAATTACGTCGACGGAGTCATAAGTATCTCCTTAATCGTTTGCCAAGAGCACACAATTATATACATCATTTTGATCAGCGTTTCAAGCTCTACGCAAAGGAGGCAAATTTCTGAATTTTTTTTTGAATGTTGTTGGACTATTGATGACATAATGAAAGTAAATCTCTGTAATGATTGCTTTCCTAATCAAGTGGATATTATCGAAGGCTATTCAACTAGCAACCAATAAAACAAGAATTTTCCTTTTGAAAAGAATAATTCACAAAAAGCCATTAAACTAAACTCACCAAAAGCAGCAGATGACCTTCGACTTTCATTGGAACAACCAGACAGAATTTCTTTCAATAGTTTGCTCTGATCATCTTTATGTACAACAGAGTGAACTGTTTTGCCCATTAACGCTGCCTAAAAAAAAAATAAAGTATTGGTAAAAGGACGTGTAAGCATATTCTTCCAAGTACCAAAGCAATAAGTTAGTTTTAGCTATGTCTAAAATTACTATTTTTTAACCCTTTTAGGTCCTAGTCACTGCAAACCCATTAATATATCCCTGGTCATTTCTCCGCATTTTGGCTTGTTATTAAAAAAGTACATCAGAAGCAAGTTATGCAAGGAGAATATATTACATTTCAAAATCACTGAATGCTTACTGTCAAAAGAGCAAACTTGACTGAGACTGCTGATACTATAATTGATGGTGTGAAATATGATATGAGAACTTATTTGAGTTAGAATTTATTTAAGAACTGTAAGAACTAGAATTCAGCACTTCTGCATGTTTCAGTCAGGTTTAACAGTCACAAACATTGGTGTATATACACCAATTCGACATGCTGGGCTACTATTTTGTATTGCTGCACGGTCTTGGTCTAGCCACTAGTTGAGAGAGGAGCAAACAGAGTGAAAAGAAAGAAGAAAATGATTCATACAAAGTAAATATAGCCATAATCAAACTGTTTAAAACAAAATGCCCAGCGTAAATTTTGCTGTTATTGGTTGTACGAATAGCCAGTATAAAATTCGAAAGTGGAAGAAAGAATTCTGTGATATACACAACAATGTTATCAAGGAATTATGTGGATGCGAACGACCATTTTTTTATATTGTTTTGCGAGCGTTAAGAACAACAACGAGCAAAGGCAGAATTGGATTAAAGTTATCAAGCGAGAAGGACAGAATAAATCAAAATGAACTCCTGCTGGAAGTGAGTGTGTTCATTTCATTTTGCTGCCCACTGCTGCCAATCAAGATCCAACTTTGAACATGGGTTACGAAGTCTTACAAAAACGACCAAGAAGAGAATTATTTCGTTCAGGTGTTGTACGTAACTGTAAGGAAAAAAAAATTGTCAAATGAAGAAGTTGACGACGCAGTTGTTAATGATAATGTTAATGATGAATGTCAATCATCATCATTCTTTTCACCAGTATCGGAACATTCCTATTTTTCATCAACATTAACTCAGCAATGTGGGGGATGCAGGTACAAAGAAAATGTTATCCATTCTTTTGTATCAAAAATAAATATGTTAACATTGCAAGTTAAAAATGCCAACAGGGTGAAAGTCTCTAATACTAAAAAAGTGGTTTTTACATGGCGAAAAATAAAGACAGACCAAAAAATAAATTTTTACACTGGCATAGTGTCTATTGCCATGTTTGAATCAGTATTTCAACTTTTGAACCCATACTTATCTAAGATCAGATACTGGAGAGGCCCTAAGCTACAGCAAAGTCAAACGTACTTATTCTAATCCAGCAAGCAAAATCCTTACACATTGTGACAAATTTTTGCTAACTTTGATGAGATTGCGTTTAGGTTTACTAAATGAAGACCTTGCCGACCGCTTCGGAACCCACTATTTGTTCCAACACTTTCACAATTCTAGGCAACGCTCTTGTTGTATGGCTACCAAGAGAAGCGATTAGAGACAATTTACCTGATGCCTTTATTAAAACTAGACACTCGAAACGCAGAGTAATTATTGACTGTACTGAGGTGTTTATTGCAAGACCAAAATCTTTACTAAACCAAGCAGCTACATGGTCCAATTACAAGCACCACAACACAATAAAATTTTTAATTGGTATATCACCTGCAGGTTTCATAACATTTTTATCTGACTGTTATGGCGGTCGGGCCAGCGATCGATATATAACAAAGGATAGTGGGTTTTATAAATTGTTAGAACGGGACGACGAAGTAATGGCTCATAGAGTGTTTCAAATCAGAGAAGAACTACTGCTAAAATATAGGATTAAAAGTCCGATAACATCAACTGAGTGCAAGAACACTAAGGAAATTGCCAATCTACGAATACATGTGGAACGTGCTATTAATCGTGTGAAGTACTACCGCATCTTGAAAACCGTTTTACCTATTACTATGACGCAGCATGCAGAAGACATTATCAAGGCATGCACTACTCTATGTAATCTTAAGCCACTTATACGTTAGCAAACATGATTGTGCAAGTTATTTATTCTTTTTTATACTTTTAACACATGCTTTTGTAGCTAAAGTAATTCACTTTTTGTTGTTGTTTTTCCTTTGGACGAGATATTTGGCCCTACTTTTACAGATAAACTAAATTCCAGGACTTATTCTTCAATTCTAATTTGTACATTTTTATGAAATTTTATTGGCCAGTTTTGTTTGTCTTCATGATTTGGGTCTGCGTGCATAAAATTTTCTTTATAAATAAGCGTCAGGATTACTCTGAATTTTTGTGGGTTGTTTGTCAGGAGTGATTCTATTTATTTTCACCTTAATTCTTTTCATTTGCTGCTCGATTTAATTTGATAATACATAGGGTCAAAACCGCAGATACAGAAATAAATGTGCAAAATAATTTGTTTATTAAAAACATTATTTACAATATATTGACTTCAAGTAAAAATCATTATAATAAGTAAAAAATTTTGATTTCAAGTTGGTTCACAATGGTGTGTCATAAACTTATAGTGTCAACTAATGTTCCATGAGGTTTCCAAACAACGAAATAACAAAGTTTGTATCCAGTTACTGCCACTTGCACTTGGCACTGTGCGTGATATTTGTGATTTTTATTTAAAACCACCGTGTCCTTATCAACCACTAAGTAGGGTAGCCTAACATTCCGATCGGTTGGTAACATATGGTTGACACAAAATGGGCACTTCACCTCCAAGCATGCTGGCAAACAACAATCGCATGTCATTATTCGGTCAGGCCTTCCACCGATTACTGGTACCTATACTTCTAAAAACAAACCACACTCACTCAACTTTAAATTACAATGTTTCTTTTTCATTAGTTCATGAGTTTACAGCCTCAATCTTCATATCCCTATCATACTTTAAGGCTGGAATGTTTGGATTAGCAAAAGTTAAACCAGATACTCGGTGGTTCAATGCCCACATATTTACGCAGACACCACCACCTCTACTAATTTTGTCCATTTTTGTGGAAACTTTGTGGCACATTGAGGCAGTGATTACACCTTTTATGTAGCTAAACCATAATTTGTTAGTACTTTGGTCCTGTGTTAGTTCTTCAAATTTCTTAATATTTTCGTTTGTCAAGTTCACGTACAACTTCCTGGAATTCACTTGTGTTATTCGAAATCTCTAACACATCTTTTACACTAGGAATCAGCTTGAGTTCTTCAGCTGGCTTGCCTGAGGTTTCACAACAAAAGTCCACTTCGGGTTTCAGGTACAGCCGCGAACAAAATACTCTCTGGGGCCATTTCTTGAACAGTATTGGCAATATCGGTAAGCTGTAGCAATTTCGCGTTACAGTCAACAAGCGGATCAAATGTTTTTTTGGTGTTGACACTAGAGCCTGCTTTTTTTTCCTCGTTGACCAAAGTCGTCACGATTTAACTTCATATCTTTCACTTCTATGGTAGCTACCCCAGCATGATTTGGCAGCTATTCATTAGTTTTGCTAGTACAGGCAGAGCTTGTCAGTCCTATTCTTACCGCTGCCTCAATTCGATACGTTGCAGCGGCTACATGATTGCAAGTTTGGCTCATACCTGCCATACACGTACAATAACAACTTTTTATTGTAACAGGTTTTTTTTCAATAATTAGCCACATGGTCACAGCAGAGTTCAATATGGAGGCCTGGGATCCATGAGGGGTGAAAAATTCCTAAGCCGTAGGCCATTTTAACTTAAGCAACCGAAGTATAAAATCTCAAATAATTATTTTAGAGAACTTTTGTAAAAAAACCTAAATAAAAACAAATTAGGCTGAAATCTGATGTTTTGTTTTTACTATTAAGAGTAAAAGTAAGAACAAATGAGGCAAAAACTTAAAAAACAAACAACAACTTAAAGAAATTTTGTGGAGACAAACAAAAAATGTGTACCGGTTTCATGCCTAAAATATTCTCAATGACATCTGCTGCATAAACAAATTTTGCATCTTCACTGATGACCATCACAAAACCATTTAAGATCTAAAAGAAAGGTTATTCAATGACATATTCCAACACACTTATAATTGTCATCTTATAATTCATCAGTTCGCTATACAAACAAAAAGGATTTTTGAAGACTGTTCTGTGTAAGCCATGATATAAAATTTTAATAACAATTTGAAATTTAATATGTAGTAAAATTGTGAAGCATGTGAGATGACTGGAAAAATAGGAAATTTGAAAGAAAAATCCAGAAAAATCAAAATGCATGGTATCATTTGATGTCACATCACTCTACACAAATGTTCCCATAAAAGACACCTTAAACATCATTAAAGACATTATCGAAAACGATGCTGCATTCTGTGAAAAGACAAAGATTCCAGTACCGGATTTTCTGCGTTTGGTCGAACTTGTTCTAACCAAAACATGGTATCTGTTTAATAAGAACTTCTACACTCAAACAGACGGAGTTGCCATGGGAGGCCCTGCATCATCAGTAGTCGCAGAAATATACATGCAAGCACACGAGACAACAACATTAGTCACATCAGACAGACGTCCAAAGGTTTGGAAAAGATTTGTTGACGACGTATTCGCCATAATCAAAAGATCTCATCTAGAAGAGTTCCATGAACACATCAACGGCCTACATCGACAAATCAAATTCACTGTTGAGCTTGAACACGATGGAAGTATCGCTTTCCTGGACACTTTGGTCAAACGCAAGAATGGTTCCATTTCAGTTTCAGTGTATCGTAAACCAACACACACTGACCAGTACCTTAACTTCGAATCAAACCATCAGAAATCTTGCAAAGAAAGTGTCATATCTTCATTACTGAATCGTGCCAACAGTGTAGTCAGTGACAAACAGGAGAGGAAAATAGAAATTCGACGTGTAAGAAATGCATTAATCACAAATGGATACAGTCATAAAGTCATCACGCAAGTAGAAAATAAAATGAAGAGAAGATGCAACGGAGACAACAAGGAAACATCAGAGGAATTTATCGCATCAGCATTCCTACCCTTCGTACCAGGTACCAGCGAGATCCTTCGTCGAGTTTTAAGGCAACACAAGATCAAATGCATTCTTACCTCTAAAGACACCCTAAGAAGCACTTTGTCTAAACCAAAAGACAAAATAAACCTGGAAGAGCAAAACAATGTTGTTTACGAAATCCCGTGTAAAGATTGTGATGCAGTGTATATAGGCGAAACAAAAAGAAAGTTTAAGCAACGAGTACAAGAACATATGCGCGCAGTGAGAAACGGAGATGTGAAGAAAAACGAAATTGCGGACCACAGCTGGAGCAGAAGTCATCAGTTTAATTGGGATGAGAAGAAAATCATTGACAGAGAATCCAGAACAACGGCCAGGAAGATTAAAGAAACCATCAACAGTGTAGAACGTAACAAACACATAAACAGCATCTCGTATCAACTTCCTGAGATTTGGCTACCAGCCCTACAGAAGAAGTAGTTACCTACATCCAGGTCCGAAAATGTTAATTACCGTAATTAACTGTAATTATCAGCTCGTTTCTGATTGGTTAATTTTTATGAATTTCGATCCTCTGCAATTATATAAATACATGCGCAACATCATTTTACTTTGCCCGATGATGGGAGAAGGATCTCCCGAAACGTCGCCTACTAAACTATCATGTTCAAGAAATGATAAACTTTCCACAGTAATAAAAAATCCAGGATTTCCAGAAAAAAAACATATCCTAAGAAATTTAATGAGTGCTAGACACAAAGAACAGGTCCATTTTTCTATCCTCCTAGAAAAAGAAGGCATCATTGTTAAGATTTAGTATGACCTTACAACCTGGTAGCCTCTTGTTTACTTTTCTTTACATTGATCTACAACCTACTTGTTACCTTAATCAACAAAACTGTGCTGTTCAACAAAAGAAGTAGCCCTATGAACTTTTTTCCAAGAAAACCTATCCTGCAAGTAACTCTTTTTCCAACACTACTTTACTACCAAACATATCGCCTAACTAACAGAAATTCTTAATTATCTATAACAAGTCACTGTTGTACATCATCACATACTCTCAGGGACACTCAGTTCTGAACTTCACCGACAATACATCAAGACTAAAACAAACAACAAAGGACTAAGTACAGATTCCTGGTGTACACCAATATTTATCCAAATCCATCACTTAGTGAATTGTTAACCCTGACACAACTCCTGGCGTTGCTGTACATAGACTGTACCATCTTCACTAGTCATTTATCAACATTTCACATAACCCACCAAATAACTTTATTTTGTACTCTATTAGAAGTTTTCTCTAAATCTAGACAAAATAGACATTTTTCTCTTTTTAAAATACTTACTTTTCCCAAAGCTGCCTGAGTAAAAATATTGCATCTGTTGTGTCACACCCTTATTAATCCATTTTTTTATTAATCACACACACAAACAGTGCAACATTAATCATTTTTTTTCTTTCTCTCACCTGTGTCATAAGCTGACCAATTTCATCACATTGTAGGTAAAATGATTTACTTGACTTGCCTTCTCCTACAATATTTACAGCATAGTATAATAAGAAAGGCAGAAAAAAGGGTTTTAAGCATAAATATTTTAAGACACTTCTTTAAGTTATATACAGAAAAGTCAATAAAAAATAAAATTAGCACTATTATTACTAATAAAAATAGGCTGGTTTTATTAACTATTCAGAACATGTTAAAAGCAATAAATTCTGTAAACCAAACCTGGAAAGACATTGACAAAAGCTGTAAAATCTAAAGCTGCATTTCTATACTAGTCAGAGTTCCTATAAGCAAAATTAAGTGTGCCTGGTCAGTAATTATAAATTCAACAGTAAACTTCGAATTTTGATTCCACACTTAATGGCCTAAACTATGTAAAACATTTTTGAGGGATTAGGCTAAATATTAGATAAAAAAATTGTTAAAATGTAATTTAAATTATTGGTTAAACATTTTCCATTTTTTATAACTATTAGATATTAGTATATTCTCACAAGTACATCCAATCGAAGAAGTGCCAATGACTTGACAGTAGAGGAATTTCAAATTTAAAGATATCCGAATTTGCAGGACAGAAGGGATGAGTTGTTGATTGTGCTATAGATAGAGTTCTATAAATAAACTAATCAGAGGATGACCTCTAGTTGAGAGATTATTACAAGCAAGCCATCTATATAGTACAGATATACCGTATAATTGCAGCATATTTCGATATTTATTATTGTCATTGCTGTTTAACTCAAATTGGAATGCAGGTTTTTACAATGTGTATTTTCAAAATAGATTTATATTAAAACTAGTAGATTGGCTTTTGAACACATAAAACAATATTTTATGCAATTGAAACTGACAAAATCAGATGCAGCAACCGACTATGATAATGACCATAGCAAAAAGAGAAAATAATTTGTTGTAATGCCTTTGGACTAGCTGATAAGCTACTGAGAAACCACTAAGACAAAATAAAATGAAAAAGTCTCTGTTATTTGAATTTCAATGACGTCAGTTATGACCTGCAAATACATCGCAAAAATTTTTAGATTTGCTGATCAGGAAAACGTCCTATACATCATGTGGTTTTGACAAACAGTTGAAGAAATATTGGAGTTGGTTAACATGCGGGAGATGACATCAGTTATTTTAACCCACTTCCAAGTTAGTTTGTTATAAAAGTGCAATGCACTGGCTTCATCAAACTTATTCAACATATTAATGTCAATCTAACAGTGAAATTTTCATACTTTCACAAGAAAAGTAGATTTATGGGCACAATATTTATTTCACAAGAAAAGTAGATTTATGGGCACAATATTGGCATCTAAAATACCTTCAGGAAGTTATGAACTTCCTCTTTTAAATTTTTTGACTCTAAAATTATAAACAAATAAATATATATTATGAAATTGGTATTATACGTACCACTATATTTTCTTAAGAAGTCAATTGTCATCTGTAGTACTGTTGCTTTGTCAAATTGTTTCATCTTGTCAGGTAATAACATAGAATGTAGATCACCAATCAAATTGTTGAGTCTGCACCTCCTTTTCTTTTCACTATGGCATCTTGATTTTAAGATTCTAAAAAAAATACCAGGTAATCAAATCACAGTTACAGTTTAGGTGTTACTTTTTAGTTAGTTATTTCTCTCAAATATTTTACTTTTCCAGACCATGTCAGCACTTTTCAGAACCACATTCAGGTTGAGGTTGTTTTAATTTATTAGAGTAATTATAGGTATAGGGTTCTAGCACAGTTTTAGTACTAAAGCTAGAACGTTTTAGTACTATAGCTAGTACTATAGCTAGTACTATAGCTAGAACGCCCCATACCTATGACTACTTGTACACCCTTTGCCTTCGCCTTATGACACCACATAAAAACTGTGCTCGTGCCCCCATCATATGTTGCAGGGTTAATAATGTTCAAACATGGAAAGGAATGGGAAATCCATATTTGGGGTTTACTATACCACACATACTGTCAGAGAGCTATATTTTATCATTTGGGAGGGTCTACAAGTGTATGTTTATAGTGTTGCCAATGCCTGGGAATTGTATATTTTTTAAGGCTGGGTAAATACATTGGATTATTTTGATGCATCTACAATATAGGAAATAGAAAAAGTTAACATATGTAAATTTTTTATGGGTCGCGTTTTGTAACCCCAAGATTTGATGTCATTTAGTGTCCACAATATAAGGAATGGAAAAAGTTCAAATGTTATAATGGTAGTTGTGACGTCATAGTTTAACGGAATAGATTTAAAAAAATAACATGTATGTATAGTATAAATGAATAAACTTACAGATATAGAGATGTCTAAATTAGATGATGATTTACTTAATTATATATAGTATCATATGGATGATTATTTTGGTGATACTGATGAGACTTGTGATGTGGATAAGATTAAGAGTACAACAGCATCGACATATGTATGCAAGATCAAGTGGTACCTGATGATGTGATAAAAACGTTATGGAGTCAGATTAATAATACAGACAATTTATACTGAAAGAGAACTACTTTGTTCATCACTAACATACTGCCTGGCAGTGAGCGGGATTCGATCCGCGGTCCCCATAACTGGGAGCCACAGGCAAACCCACTACACTACATGCGGCAATATATTAGTGATGAACTCAGATAGTTTATCCGGATGGTATGTATACATAGGTGACGGATGTGCTATGATAAATATTCACCTATATATACAGACAATTTAGTATACAATTATGTTATACCATTAAGTATCCCCATACTAGAATCACTATTAAATGTGTCATAAAAATAGTATAATCTACGTTTATTTCGCATTAATGAATCAACCGTTTCAACATCTAACAAAAGAGGAACGTAATCGAGCACAACATCTATTTACTGTCATAAGTCGCCTATACAATAAATACAAACCAAATAAGAAAAAGAGCTTTATAAACTATTACTTTACACTAAAAAAGATATTCCAAGCACTGGGTATGAATGATTATGCAAAAATAATTCCACAATTAAAAACACAATCTAGGAAGAAAAAAAAGGAAATAGAAAGATTATGGGGTTTAATATCTAAGGATTCCAAATGGGCAGAAGCTTTTCAGAAACAAATGATCTCTTAGGACCACCATCCAAATAATACAACGTTGGTTGATTACCTTTAATGTATCTATTTTTTATTTTATATACGTCCACCGACCATATTGGATCAGTAGATCGTTTTCGTCTTTCACCTTTATAAATTTATCCTTCCAATTCATCAGGTTCATATAGATATCTAACGTTGGTACCAACATCTGGCAATGTTTTATTATCACTTTTGATGGGCTGTGACAATCCCTGTTTTATTGAAGTATGTTTTATGGCTTCTACTGGTTTCATATCAATTAGTTTTTTCGTTATTCAATGCACTAACTACTGTTTGCAATCTACCAACCCATTCTCTGTTACTTTTTGGTGGATCTTCAAACTCCTTATGGTATTGATAACTAAATAGTCTATCTGCTAATGTTTTATTAAATCATTTAACAATACCTTGACTTCCATGTTAATAGGATCACCACGTTGTATTATGACATTATGCTTATTCATAAGTTTGGTAACATCACCGTAAAACTCTTTGCCAGCATCACAAATCAATGTTTTGGGGAATTTTAGTTCAGTATTAACATATATCCAATCAAAGGCTTCAGCAGTTTCTTTTGAGCTTTTGCTAGTTAGTTGATATGCTGAGTTGTATCTGCTAGCTACATCTACAACACAGAGAGCATATTTATATGTTTTTTTTTGTATTTATCATGTGGAAGATACAAGACATCTACCTGGTGAATATTATTGGGTGTAGCATAAATAGAATATGAGGAATTGGGTCTCGAGACATACTTTGGTGCTGCTAGATATATTTGATACAATGGTTGTTTTTGTAGCCATTTTTCTGCTTCTTCATTGGTTGTACCAGCTTTTTTAGCCAACTTACGTATTGCACTTTTACCTCTCCAGTAGCCAGTATCAGAGCAATAAATCTTATCCATTCTTATAGTATATGGAGTATAATATCTATGGACCATAAATATTCTCATACTTATTACTCATCCCATTGATTGGTGAACATAGGTCAGTAATAATACCATCTAATATCACCATATGTGATAGAAATGTAGTTTCTAGTTATATATTATACAATGGCAGAAGGTTTTGAAACATTAGATACCAATGAATTTAATAAACTTTCGATGAATCTGAAGATTATAATGATGATATAGTGTATTAGATTTTGATGAAAAATATTGTCAGCAAAATGAATTAGAAACAAGGTTAAACAATATAGATAAAGGTGAAATGCCAGAAAAGCAAATAGCTGAAACAGAAGAATTGATGGAATATAATTAAGAACATAACTCAAAGAGTTGAAAAACAAAAAGTTAGAATGGTTAAAAAGATAGTAAAGATACTGCATAAAGAATATGCTGAAATAAAAGAAGGTAAAAGGGTAAAATTAATAGATGCAGAATCCGGTAATATATTGTATGATAGGCTTGAATTTACAGATGAAAAGATTATATTTAATAGTGCAAAAGGTTTACCTAAAGAATTATTAATTGGGGGACAATTTACAACCCCAAAAGAGTATAAGAAAATATTAGGTGCAAACAAATGTGGCTAGTGGTATACAATCATCATCATTAAACCAGGAAGTCATGGAATTAGGTAGTCAAGCCTCAGACGAACTTAGTAATTTTAATGAATATTTTGAAGAAACATCATTCGGGGGTGATGAACATATGCCACTAATTATTGGATTGACAGAGTGTGAGCTGAAAGGTCATGATAAAGCAATGCAAACTTTTAATGGGACTCTTAAAAAGGCTATGGCTGAACAGATTAAATTAGAAAATCACATACAATTAGAACAATAAAAGAAATTTGAAATCTTAAGGAGTACTGACTATACGCAGGAGGAGGCAGATGAAGAATTGAACACTATTAATGAAAGGATTGATGATTTAGAGATTGAATTGGATGGAAGAAATGAACAGATTAGCATATTAAAGAACAAAATTTTAAATCAAATAAACAATATTAAAGATTCACTTAAACGATTTTTAAATAAGGAAACCGGTACACTAGGTGAAAGAATTAAAAACCTCTTCCGTGAACAAGGAAAAAAAAATAGCATCAGTTCTAACAGCCTTTGGTATGGCTATCGGTGTCCTCGTTGCAGCATTATTACCAGGTGATGGATCAGCAGCAGCAGCCAGTGGTGGAGGTGGTGATACACCTAGTGGCAAAGGTGCCAAAGAATGTATAAAGAACAAGTTGAAATTACAGCTATTTTCTCTTCCTCATGAGTTATTTCACCTGTCGGTACTCTGATTTTGTATTATCAGTTGTCTTCTTCTTTGGGATTGTAGGATCTGTCTTCTTTGGTGGCATAGGATCTGGTTTCTTTATCTTTGGTGTAGTCGGATCTGGGTTTTTTCCTTTGGTATAGGTTTTAGATCCGGTTTCTTTTCTGTATTAACTTTAAGACTTTCCCAATTCTAAGGTTCATACCACTTGGTAACATATATACATTCTTACCAACAACATAATCAACTTTACTTCTAGCATATTGTAATGTATCCTGGAATCTTTTAATGTCTTCTGCTATATCCACATGTCTATTAATAATGTTTTTCTAAAATGCTTGATCTTGTAGACGTTTGGGACGTTAGTAGTAGATATGAATAGGCTCTAACGGATTCACTAAGCTTCTGTATACCAATTGTTGTTAAACCCCTCGAATGTTCTATAATTCATCTTGCAAAACTTATGGAATCATAATATGCATCTCCAGGTGTGTTATTATAATATGGTCTTTTGCTCTGGTATGAACTAAAATATTTTTCATTTCTCAATGTATTATAATTGCTGTCAACACCATATTCTCTACATAATTGCAGATATTTATCCCTAGTGAATGTATTATTACTAACAGAAAACCCTTGTTGGTATGGTAGATAGGCTTCCAGTATTTTAAATATACGTCTAATGTGATAACAAATATGGAATCTGTATATGCTTTTAGCCAAAGGATGATCTGAATTTAAATGTTCTGGTGATATTCCACATACGCTTGTTGATAGAAATACTGCAAAATTTAAGTGAGTCTGCCATAGTTTGAATGGGTTAGTTTTCCATTTGTTAAATGTTGGATCTCCTGCCCTAACTGCTCCTACCTCATAGTTGGTAAATATGTTTGGAAACTTACTTTGGAAACTCTCAATATCGCCTACATTCTCTGCAACCACAGGTCTCTCACTTGGATTTGTTGTAGGTATTTTCCACCGCTTGATTCATAAAACCTGGATATTTTAGGATTGTATTTTTAAATTTTATTCATTATATTATATAACTTAGAAATGTATATTGTAATAGATGACATTTCAAAAGGTATCAATTTGCAAAAACCTATCAACAATAGAAATAATAGCAAAAGAATTGGTTTAGTTAGAGCACGTTTGGTTTACACGTTTTACAACATTGAAGAAGACGAGAAGATGTATCTAACAAATAATACACATATTATTGTTAAAAAAGGGTTCTATAGTATTAATGATATTATACGACATATCAGCAGTAGAATAAATTATAGTACATTAACTGGAAAACTATAATTGGAAATGGAATAAAAAAGTTTGATTATTATCTTCACAATATATCAGGAGTAAATAATGATAATTACGTTGATCTTCTTTTATCTAAAAAATCATTTACTTTCTCCACCGATGTTCTCTCTACAATAGATAACCTCCATAATGGGATTCCTGTTAAATAGGAATATATATATAAGACTAACCTGTAGGTTATCTTCGCAATAGTTCTTTCTGTGTATAACGCAACGCTAAATTAGTGTGATTGATTCAACTCAACACTAATGAACACCACTCTGACTAAACACAACGAATTACCAATGATACTGGTTCAACACAATTAAAACCCCACCACCAAGTGATTCTTATTAGTAATCGCCTAGATAGAAGATCAACAATTCCATCCAATACCCTTTATACTGGATACACACCTAAAGATGTTTCATTTGGTGATACAATAATATTTGAGCCAACTAATGTTCAATACAAAACTATGAGAAATGGTATAATAGATTATATTAATGTTGAGCTATTAGATAATGACAGAAATATTATAAACAATAATTTACCTACATCGGTTGTTCTTCATATTGTGTTACTTTTTCTATTGTATAAATATATAATGACAACCACAGAAGAAAAACTAAATCCTAATAGATCACTTAAAAATGCTTTTGGAATTAAAGGGAATAGACAACATCTTACCGTTACTAATAATCCAACTACTATTGGAATAAATGAGTAAATGTACGGTTTCCAAATTTGACGGATACTGATGTCATAGTTCCAGGAACAACCAGATTAACATTTGATATTACCCTTAATTCAACCAATGATTTGAACAGAACATTGGTTAAAAATATTGAAAGGGCTATTATTAAGAAAAAAGTTATAAAAATCGAGGGCAATGAAACACTTAGTATTGATGACAGTGACACACTTGACACATATTTCAAGGTATTGTTACCAGAGCAAATGGACAAACTGAAAATGCTATTAAATATCGATTTGGTGCAGGAGACAAAGCAGCATACCCTGGAGATGAAACAATATCTACAGCATTTGGTAATAAGTTTTGTATTCCACTAGACTTTGAAATGCTGGATCTATGCCCTTCTATCAGTCTGAACTAGCGGGTAGGCTTTCATACGAACTAACGTTTAATGAATACAATAAAGTGATTAAGACGGAGGCTACATACACAATTAGCAACATCTCATTGCAGTTTGATGTAATTTCTAATTCAAGATTGGCATCTGAAATCAAAAATGAATATATGAGGACGAGTATTTCGTATGATCGAATTTTAAGACACAGACATGTTGTTCTAAAAGATGGCGATACAGTATGGAATATGAATTTCAACACAC
This sequence comes from Hydractinia symbiolongicarpus, assembly GCF_029227915.1. Lineage (NCBI taxonomy): Eukaryota > Metazoa > Cnidaria > Hydrozoa > Anthoathecata > Hydractiniidae > Hydractinia > Hydractinia symbiolongicarpus. The sequence goes on along the minus strand of NC_079882.1, from coordinate 2,903,350 downwards.
CAGCAAAGAGTCTAAAAGGTATTCTAATGCTGTTTACAAAAGAGACTGATTGCGCAAGAGACACTGAAAAATTCTACAACTCTAAAATTACTAATGTTGAGGTAGCTGTTGAAGGAAAATCTAATCAATTATACGCACAGGGGATGAAAAGCTATCACCAATGAGATGAAATCAAGAAACACTTTGGTGCTGGTAGATTGAAACAACAATTAGCAACATCTCATTGCAGTTTGATGTAATTTCTAATTCAAGATTGGCATCTGAAATCAAAAATGAATATATGAGGACGAGTATTTCGTATGATCGAATTTTAAGACACAGACATGTTGTTCTAAAAGATGGCGATACAGTATGGAATATGAATTTCAACACACCAGCAAAGAGTCTAAAAGGTATTCTAATGCTGTTTACAAAAGAGACTGATTGCGCAAGAGACACTGAAAAATTCTACAACCCTAAAATTACTAATGTTGAGGTAGCTGTTGAAGGAAAATCTAATCAATTATACGCACAGGGGATGAAAAGCTATCACCAATGAGATGAAATCAAGAAACACTTTGGTGCTGGTAGATTGAAACAACATGGCTAAGCACAACATGAGTTAAATGTATTTAATATGAGAATGGTAGATTATTATACAAAAAAATTTGGATTGTGGTTGGATTTTAGATCATCTGATGATAACACACTATATGGAACAGGTAGACGTATTGAGAATGCTTCAGAAGGTTTTACTCTTGCTATTACAAAGGCGGCTGGAGCTGGTGGTAATCTGCAGTGTTATATCCATCTATTTATGGATGCCCAAATTAACATTTAAATGGTGCGTTTGTTAATATTATGTACTAAATATATAATGAACTTTCCAAAATTTCCTCATAGTGCAATGTTTGTTGGTGCAACCGCATGTAGTAAAACTGAATACTTATTAAAACTACTTGAAACTAAATATAAGCACCATTTTGAATACATTATTATTCTATGTCCAACAGTTTTAGATAATAAGACGTACTTATCAAGAAAGTAGTTACGCGATGATGAAAGTGTATTTATTGTTTATGATGTAGAATGTAAATTAAATGAATGGATTAGACTATTTACCAATAATTTTAAGGGCTACGAAACACTATCTATAATTGATGAAGGTGAAGTCAATAAAATACGTGATGCATTATCAGAACTTACATTCTCTGGTAGACATAGAAATCACTCCCTACAAAAGTATAATTCGGTTTCAAAAGACTTTAGAGAACAAGTTAAATGGCTTTGCTTGTTCTTCACCAAAGATAGAGATAGTTTTGAAGATTGTTTAAGATGATGTTGTGCCAGATAAGAATGAACGAGATAAATTGAAAACACTCCTGCAAAATATACCATATTCTAAACTTACACTGAAGTGTTACCAAACAACTAGTTATTATTTGTTAAAATCCTGCTAAAATTTGTTGATACACTAGTTATACGCTAGTTATAAATCTGTTAATTAATAATATAATGATTGAATACGCTAATTTTATTTTGTTATTAACAATTATCTTTGCAATTATATATCCATGTTATAAGTTGCGTAAGATTTTCTATCTTATAAATATAGTAATGGATTCTAAGATACTTGATCAATTAATTAATTTAGAAAAGAATTGCCAAAGAAATAAAACCTAAAAGAAATGTTAGAAGAAAGAAAAAGATAGAACAACCACTAATTGAAGGACCAATGGAAGAAGTGGATCCATCGGGCAATTCTAAACAACATCTAGGTAAAGAATACACTGGACAACAAATAATGGTGATGAATGCTGATGAGATCAATAATATGTCAACAAGATATGAGAGCAAATTAAGTGGTCAGATGACTAAATCATTAGGAAAATCAATAAATGGTTCATATTTCTATTATAGCATGTGGGGCTTTAGGTATGGAAAATAAAAATGAACTAAATGATGATCTAGAGAATGATCCATTTCTTAATACCGCTTTACAGAGATTCACTTGTGATATGTACTATCGATTTGGTGCAACACTAGCACCAGTTAGTGTAGCCATGATTACAGGTAGACATTATGTGAAAAATTCTAGCACTAATAGTAGTAATAATAGAAGAGCAGCAAATAGTGGAACCAACAACAGCAGTAGCAACAGTAGTGGGGGAGCAGAAAGTAACAAAACAGGAGAACCCCCTAAGAGTTGAACAGGGTAAATTAAGTGGTCAGATGACTAAATCATTAGGAAAATCATTAAATGGTTTATATTTCTATTATAGCATGTGGGGCTTTAGGTATGGAAAAAAAAAAAGAACTAAATGATGATCTAGAGAATGATCCATTTCTTAATACCGCTTTACAGAGATTCACTTGTGATATGTACTATCGATTTGGTGCAACACTAGCACCAGTTAGTGTAGCCATGATTACAGGTAGACATTATGTGAAAAATTCTAGCACTAATAGTAGTAATAATAGAAGAGCAGCAAATAGTGGAACCAACAACAGCAGTAGCAACAGTAGTGGAGGATCAGAAAGTAACAAAACAGGAGAACCCCCTAAGAGTTGAACAGGGTAAAAAGCTTGTTGAACATTAATCGTCATAAAAAAGAAGAACTAAAAAGACTCAATGACAGTATAACTAAGCAAGAAGAACACCATGCTGAAAAACAAAACAAAACAAATAATTACCAGTATGTGGTTGTTGATGCAGGCATATTGTTAATAGGTGGATATATTGCGTATAGCCAAATAAAAAAGAAAATACCAGTATTACAACACAAACCACAGTCAATTGAAGAACCAGAAAAGCCAAAGGTAGGTATCAAAAAACCTAGTCAAGATATCTTTAGTATGGAATAACTTTTTCTATACCATAATATATAATGAGTACTACGGATTACACTAAAAAAATATAAAAGAAAGCCTGTACGTGATACAGCTGTCGTTTCTGGACTAGCTGTTGGATACATTATGCTAGGAAAATCACTGTTTAAAATGACACCACCCTCTCTTAGTTAATTTGATATAGAGGATACTTTTAAATTGGTAGTTGTTGTTGCTGCTGCTGATATGACTAAGGACTATCTAGTGAAGCAAAAAATAATTCCTGATAATATATAAGATGGCTAGCTTAGCAATGATGGGAATTGGTGCTATTGTGAATTCTCTTGCTTTCTCGGGTAGTAATTTCTTTTTAAGTGCACTAAGGGGAAGTGATGAAGAGAGAAAAAGACACAACCTAGCAATTGAAAACAATGCAAAAGGCTCAAATAGCATGGGCTAAAAAAAGAGAAAACGAATTGATTACACAAATAATGAAATAAGAAAGGAAAACTTATTAGAAAAAAGGTTTTATGACTTAGGACTTGCGATGAAAAGATATTATGTGCTTACTGGTGCCAAAATACCAGAACTACCACCTGAACCTAAATTATCAGACTTCTATAAACCATCAGAATCACAGAAATGTAGGGAATTAGGATTTATTGTTGCTAATATGACTATGGTTGGTGGTGGTATTTATTGGTATGAAAAAAGAAAGAAATAATAATCTATAGTTATATGGAAGACTATTAAATTTACAGTTATTGTAATCAATGTTATAGGCTATCTAATGATGTAAAACCGTATTATAGAATAATCGGTGGAAACTTTATCTATTGGGCATTATGCAGTGAATGCAGATGTTACATATTTTTAATTAGATACAATAAACCGATTGATGGTATTTGAAAGATTATACTTAAGAAAATAACATTATTAGTAATTATTATTATGGGAGATATATTTATTTATGAAGATGTGAAATTAAATGTTATTAAAGTTAATGACACTGTTTGATTCAAGGCCAAAACAATTGCCAATATATTTGAATATAAAAATACTCGCCAGGTTATTTTAGATCATGTTGAGCCAGAAGATAAAACGACACTAAATGACCTAAAATCTTGGGGCGTTTTGAAAACGGGGCTAAAATCTTGGGGTCACAAAACGCAACCCCTAAAAAATGGACATATGGTGTATGTAAATGAATCAGAATTATATAGCCTTATTTTAGGATCAAAGATGGAGAAAGCAAAAGAATTCAAAAGATGGGTTACAGCGATAGTTATACCATCAATAAGGAAAACTGGAAAGTATGAGAAAAAGAAATTCGAAATGTTGACATACACAATAGAATCAGAATATGCTCTAAGTTGTCAATTATATTAGAAACCATTATCCGGATACAATTATGTCCGTATCATTGGGTGAAAACCAAATAAATAGTAACATGAGAATAAGATCATACAATATGGGATATCAGACGGGTGCACCAGATATGGTAATACAAAATTTTCACAAGATATATCCAGGATTTGCAATTGAGTTTAAAACACCAAGGGGAAATGGCCAATTAACTGATAATCAGAGAGTTATGTTACAGAAATATAAATTAAATGGATACAAGATACTGGTAAGCAATGACTATGATGAAATTATAACAGAGATCATTAAATATTTCTATGAAGTGAGAATCAAATGCGAATATTGTTATGGAACATTTAAATCACAAGAAACATTTAGACAGTCATCTGAAACACATTCATAAAATACTTAAGTAAATAAAGTATCATATTTCAATAAGCAATAAAACACTTCCTTAAAAAACAATTTATTTTCACGAAGCTTTTCGTAATCAAAGTTATCAAGTAAAAGATTATTTCAAATCAACTAGCTTATATACATATCTACAGTAAAAAATTAATTGGTCAATTAAAAGGCTATAAAATTATTACCCTAAAGGAACGTGTGAATGAGAATAAACAACTTATGAAACAAAAGAGACTAGAATGACGTAAGAAACAAAAGACAAAGAACCCCGCAAAATGAGAAGACGAGACATATGACTAAAGAATAAAGGCAATAAAAGCAATAAAACTGGAACAACACGAATAAATCTGTGTACGCGTAACATGATGAAAGAAATCATGTTATGTCGTTTCTAAATAGAATAAGGCTTTTAATATCGGTCTGGACGTTAAGAGATGGTTTTTCTATTGTTATATAATACGCTTTTAATATCTTGCGTTTTCTCGTGTTGTTATTTGCTTTTGTGAGAATACGCCAAGTAAATTCCTGATCTGGATATACCACAAGATGCTTAGATGGTTCAGATTTTCCTTTGTTAGATTTGTGTTCGTTCCATCTTTTAGTCGCGTTTCTCTTGGTTTCGCCTATATCAGATTCACTACATGAACATTCGCCTTAATAAATAATGTTGCTTTTGTGTGAAACTTTATCTTTAAGTGGGAACAATGATCTAATCTTTGACGTTTTCCAAGTATACGTGATTTCGGTTTTATCTTCCGTAAAGTGTTTAATGTTATCGACAACTTTTCTGATCTGACTTTCTTTTTTCGGACAGTATGGAATCTGGATAATACACAATATTTCAGTTATTTAAAAATGAGGTAAAAAAGAGATATCACTTTATTATAATGGAATGTTTAAAATCAACATCAATATTTGTTATTATAAAATGGTAATATGGATATACTATACTATACTATATTATACTATCATTTATAAATGGGGGATTTAAGAAAAAACACTTAAAGAAATACCAATATATAGTATCATAAAATAATTCCCAAACCTAATGATATAATGAGTGAGAGTGATCTCAAAAAACCAAGCAAGACTGAGCTAATTAATATAATACGTGGTTATAATACCATTGATGTTAGGCCTGGCTACATCAGAAGCTCCAAGACTAATAGATGGATCAAAATAAATGGTCCAGCATATAAAAAACTTAGACATCCCAGCACCAAGACCAAACCCAATTCTAACTTTTGAGCCCACTCCAATAGATGACCAGGATATTGAAAATAAATATAAAACACTTAAACCCGTCCCAGCTCCCAGGAAACCAACCTCTGCACCCAAGCCCAAACCCCGACCAATAATTAAACTTAATAGTGCATTCAAGGATGCAACCAAATCATTTAAGTTAGAATTAAAAGTAATAGTGATCCCATGAAGCAATTTGAATATACCAGAAATGATATATCAAAAGTTGCTAAAAGTGAATTATTTAAATTAAAGGGATATAAATATAAGGAAACATTAAAAGTATCGTTTGAAAAACAAATGGATTCAGATGGTTTACAAATCAGCATATTTCCAATCTAGGCCACAAACTGTCACAAATGAAAATGATATCCAGTATGCCATCAACCTATCATCACAAGAAATTATAAATAAAATTAACCAGTGGATATCTGAAGGATCTGGATGGGTTGTTGATTCGGTTAATTCGAACTATATAAATTTACCATATTCTAATCCATTAAAAGGATCAAGTTATATAGAATTACCAACGAAATTAAGGTATGGTCCAAAAAATTAATAAATATGCGGAATATAGATGAGAAATGTTTCATGTGGCGCCATATTAGACATTTAAATAAACAGGATAAAAATCCACAAAGAATAAAAAAATCGGACCGAAAATTTCTTGATAAACTGAACTATGAGGGTATTAAATTTCCAGTTGACTTTATGAATTTACTATTAATAACAAAAGATGATGAAAGTCACTATGTCCTAATAAGTGATTTCAATAGTTTTATGTACAGCAAAACGAAACATAGGGAAAGGAAACATTTCTGTCTATACTGGTTACAATGTTTTTCTAGTGAAAGAATATTAGAAAATCATATGGAAAATTGTATTACTATAAATGGTAAACAAGCCATAAATATGCGAAGTGAGGATGATAAAATTTTACAATTCCAAATTTTCCATAAACAACTAGATGTACCATTTGTAATATATGCAGATTTTGAAGCCACCACAGACAAAATCCAAATGTGTGAACCAAATCCTAATAAATCCTAATAAAGAAGCTTATCACAGATGATGATTACAAACATGCTAAAAGGGTATGGAAGAAATTTGAATTGAAAACAATGGATGAATACCATGATTTATATCTAAAATCCGGTGTGCTATTATTAGCCAATGTTTTTGAAAACTTCAGAAGTAATGTTTAGAATATTATAAAGTATATCCAGCACATTATTACACATCACCAGGATTATCATGGGATGTTGAAAATGACTGATGTGGAATTAGAATTGATGACAGATGTTGACTTGTTTCTGTTCATTGAAAAGGGTCTAAGAGGTGGTGTATCATATACTTCAAACAGATATATACTATACTGATGATTATAATCCGGATGAGAAGATGAGAGATAAAAAAATGTAATCTAGCCAAATATGAGACATATAGTAAAAAAGGGTTAATATTTGAAGTTGATTTAGAATATCGAAAGCTAAACAGTAGATACCTTTAGGAAAAATAATTAAAACAAGATAGAATACACTTGTCATAACACCCTCTTCCGTTATAAATTTTATGAAAAATGATTTTAACGCTGCGAAAGACTTTAAATATTCTCAACTAAACAACCATAGTCCGAAGAAGAATTTGCACTTAAATTTAGATTTCCTGTAAAACTGCACAAAAAATATTAAAAGAACACTAAAATTGTTTGTTTTATTATTTTAAGTAGGAGAAGAATAACTTGCTGTATAAGTTTCGAAACAGCGCAAGTAAAACCTCCTGTAAGACTTTCAAAACAATACAAGTATATTCTGTACAACTTTCAAAACAGCACAAGAATAATTCTTGCTGTATAACTTTGAAAACAACACAAGAAAAATTATTGCTACATAACTTTTAAAAACAAGTTTTTGAGCACGGGAGTATTTTTATCTTTTCACCTTGAGAACTAGTTACATATTTTTTAGTGAGACAAATTATTATTATATTTTCTTACAACTAAAAAATATAAACTGTGTGTGTTATGTAAAAATACATAGAAAAAAACGGTTGTCGTAACACCCTGCTCCGTTGTTATTTTTATTATTTTTTTCGTTGTTCCAACCATACATTCTTGATAAAATTATTTTTATTTTGCCCACCGACCGTAAGCTACTATCGACTTCGCTCGCACAGCAACTAATTAAATTGGAGTCGCCTAACAGTGTGTTTGGAAAAACAATGGAAAATATTAGAAAACGTGTAAATGTCGAAACTTGTAACCAATAAGAAAAAACTAATGAAATTAACATCAAAACCAACATTCGAATCACCAAAAATATTCAACGAAAATCTTGTTGCTGTTCACAAAATCAAGGAAACATTAACATTAAACAGACCTGCATACTTTGGAATGTGGATTCTAGATTTATCCAAAACATTAATGAATAATTTTCACTATAATTATATCAAGCGGAAGTATAAAAATGATGCTAAACTATTATTCACAGATACAGATTCCTTAACATATGAAACTACAACCGATGATGCATATTTCTGGGGTCAAAGGGGTAAATTTGACAATAGTCACTACCAAGAATCATCACAATTTTATAATACAGAAAATAAAAAAATTATTGGGAAAATGAAAGATGAGGCAGCAGGTGTACCAATACTTGAATTTGTGGGATTGAAATCCAAAATGTACAGCTATATTAAAGATAATGGTAAATCAGGAAAAACAGCGAAGGGTGTTAAGAAAAACTTTATTAAGATTACAATAAAACATGAAGATTTTAGGAAAACATTATTTGAAAATAAACATATGATACATAAAATGAGAACCATTAGAAGTGAAAAACATATATTGGGATGTTATGAGATTAACAAAATATCACTTAGTTGTTTTGAGATATATCCATGATAATGGTATAACCGGACATTACAAAGTATGTTAACTTTTTCTATTCCTTATATTGTGGACACTAAATGACATCAAATCTCGGGGTCACGAAACGCGTCCCATAAAAAATTTACATATGTTAACTTTTTCTATTTCCTATATTGTAGATACATCAAAATAATCCAATGTATTTACCCAGCCTTAAAAAATATACAATTCCCAGGCATTGGCAACACTATAAACATACACTTGTAGACCCTCCTAAATGATAAAATATAGCTCTCTGACAGTATGTGCTGCATAGTAAACCCTAAATATGGATTCCCATTCCCCATTCCTTTCCATGTTTGAGGATTATTAACCCTGCAACTTATAATGGGGGCATGAGCACAGTTTTTCATGTGGTTTCATAAGGCAAAGGCAAAAGGTGTACAAGTAGTCATAGGTATGGAGTGTTTTAGCAAAGTTTTAGTACTAAAACTGTGCTAGAGCCCCCATACCTATAGCTACTATTAGGGATAGATTTTTCGAAGCTTATTCTCTTATAAAGTATTCTTTTTTCAATGCGTTCAGTCAATTTTTATTTCCTTCTGACCTTTCAGACTTGCATACCTAAAATTTCTCATTACGGAACAGAATTTTTAAGGCAATGTTCAACTTCCACTAAGTGAAAGGGAACCCGAGGTATAAAATGATGTTGGGCTTATATTTTAGAGCTACAACCACATTTTATACCTTGGGTTCCCTTGAAGAGCTGAGTTTTACGCAACACTATTCCTTGACTTTAAATATTCAGGCTTATTTGGAATAAAATCTTGTTAAATAACTGGGTTTCCGAAGTATAAAAAAATCAGAAGTTATAGCTAGGAATTTACCCGTGTAAAAACTTTGTTCTAAATCATTTTTTAAGCTTCTAGAGTTTTTATAAACCATGCACTATGTTTCAGTCCTTAACTTCCACAAGATTTAAAGGTGCAGTTAATTATTTTTCTGATGTGTGCAAACCGTATTTTGATCTAAATGATTCAATAAAACACATTATAGTAACCGTATTTGGTATGTACTATTTGGCCTTTGCAGTTATGCAAGGGAGAAGTTTCTGCTGTTCGTAAAACTAAAATTGCTTGCTATCATTTACTAGTATTTGACTTTATGTTATTTAATTTATGCCATAATCTGTATTTTAGGACTGGATCTATGACCACAGTAAAATTTGCTGTTACACTGTCATGGTAATTTTAAGGCTGTAAAGTTGTGTATGCACCAAGGTGACAAAAACAAATTGGAAATACAAAATATTATTCTTACATTAGGAAAAACATATTACAACAGCTTTAAACTCATAGCTAACAGAAATTCAACTTCATTTACCTCTCCTTGGCAGAATCATTTTCTAATGACTTGTTAGTGCTTGAAAAGCTGGACAATGAAACACTATCTAAAGTCACAGACATGACTACACTTTCACTTTGTATATGTTAATGTCAATTCGATAGTTTTGAACTTGTGATATAGTTCTTTTACAAGTGCACACGATGCAGCACAAAAATCTGCTCTTTAAAATTTTTAATTTCAATTCTGCTTTTTACATAATATTCAAATATATTCATTCCATTATTTATTTTCATCACACTAAAAATATAAAAATATTTAGTAGGAAAATAGCATTAAGTAAAGTACTGAAACCATTACCAGGTTCTTCGTAATACATACAATTGATGATAACATATAGTTTCTACATTTAAAATTCTGCAGGATATCTATTCAAATAGTCTTCAAAAGTTGCCCTAATCAGTGTTTTGTGATTTTCTAATCACAAGCTGCTGTTTATCTCCGACATACATTTCACAACAAAGTTTTGGTGTCTAACTGTACTAGCCAATTAAATTTTTATTTTGCACTGATTTGAAGCACGAAACATTTTTTAAAACTTGTAAAAAAAACTATTTTTATACATGGTATTACAAATTGTTACTTTTTTTAAAAACTAAAAAAATATTTTAAACATATAATAGTAAATATCAGAAAAACACTAGTTAATGTTTTCATTTGTCTGACATTATGGCCTTAAATGTTTTTTTTTTAAACAAAACAGCTGTTTAAGCCGCAGTTGGTTGATAGTTATCCGTAAGCATATGGAAAAACTTGATGACATGAGCGGTTTTTTTATTTATTATTTTATTTTGAGCCTTCTTATTCTAAAAGTTATGTAATTTTCTTTTTTCATTTAACATAACATAATTCTTTTAGCTGAAAAAATAGTTTGGGAAACGATTTTGAAAGTATTTTAAAACAAATCTGGACAAAAAAATGTTTGTAAATGTTTTCCTTAAGGCATGAGTATACGAAAAAAATGTTGTTTTTTTTTAAAAAAAATTTTTTCAGTGATTAGATAGAAAAAGATCTGGGCTTTAAAATGGTGCAAAAATATTTTTTAAAAAATGTATTTGATAATGTCTATGATAGCTTATTATCCCAAAAAAATTTTTTTTTTATAAATTACTTTTTTGTTATGCAATAAAGATCAAATATTTGTTCACATGTAATCATCTTGGGTATTAATTTTTACAACTCAATTATGTTCAAGGTTATAAATGATAGCTGACTCAAAGAGGAAAATGATTTTCGTATGTAGTTAAAAGATTCTTTTGAAGTTTTTCTCCTATTTCCCATAAGGATATTTTCTTTTTCTTTTTTGTCTTACGAAGGTGAATATAATTTACTTTGAAAAACATGGCAAAACCAAAGTTAACAGCGAATAAAAATGTCCTATCGTCATAAAGCTGTTATATCATGAAAAAAAGAAGAAAATCCAAAACAAAAATATTTGACTTGCCAGCCAAAAGAAGATTAAAGTAAAAGGTTTCTACTGCCCATCGCCAAGCTAGCACTAGTCGAAAAAATTTTTGTTTCTAGAGTTTGTTTTTGTTTTACCCATACTCAACTGAAGTGAGCAAACAGGTGCAGCATAAACAGAAGATGTTAAAAAAACCTGTTAACAAATAGTCATTACCATAGTGATCAATTATTATGCAGAAGTATAAGATTTCTGTAAGAAACTTAAAAGCTCTTTTTCACAGTGTTTAGTTTTTAAAAGAGTATCACTTACGTTTTAAATCTCTTTTACAAAACTATAAAGGATGTGGGGTGGAGAGCACGCTTAGCGTGGAGATGAATGTTTGATCTAAAAACCCTTTTTTTTTCTTTTCTTGAGAATGAGTAGAACGCGAGTTATGATGAGTTTTCTGACAATTAGAGGTTAAAAATTGTGGAAAAAATTTTTAATACTAAATAACTCCAAAAGTAAAAAACATTAAGAAAAATTTAAAAAACGTTTTTAGATCAATGTCCTTTGACCACAAAAAAGCAAACAGCAAACTTGAGAAATTAGTAGTTTTGTAGAAGAGATGGCATTTGTAGGAGAGGGGTCATTTTTTTCCGTGTCTATTAAACCTTCAAATTTTATTTTTTCTTAATAATTTTTATACCATTATATAGGTAATCGTATGGGCTTTCTAAAAATATATACATTAATATATCAAAATAACGTTTTGGTGAATTAAAAGCATTTTAAAGTATCACACCTTTTTTGTATACTCACGCCACAATTGAAAAACAATTACAAATAAATTTAATATGCGAAACTATTTTTAGACATTCCTTTCTCACTTTGACAGATTTTACAAAAATTACACAGGTTTAATTTATTTGAATGAACTGGCAAAATTGTGTATAGTTTCAAAACTTTGTATGATCCCCAATGACAATTTGGCTTTGTATACAATCTTATTTGGATGCTTATAAAACAAACACAACAATATTTTTATTTTCTGCGATCCCATTTTGATGGTTCTTATACAAATTATGATGACATTTTGCTTTCTACAATGCAATTTTGATGTTTTTCAAACAGTCTACAGAGATGTTTCTAACTTCCTGTTTTGATGATTTTTAAACAATCTTTGCAAATGTTTTTGCTTTCTACAATCCTGTTTCACTGGGTTTCTAAATGATCTACAGCAATTTTTTATCCTTCTGCAATCCCGTTTTCTACGATTCCATTTTATAGAGTTTTAAATGATTTGAGCGATGTTTTCTCTTACTATGATCCCCTTTTGATGATTCTTAAGCAATCCACGAGAATGTTTTTGCTTCCATAATCCTTTTTTGATGATTTTATCCCTTTACAATACACTTTCTACTATCTCGTTTTACTAGTTTTGTGACGAATAACGCAGATATTTACGGAGTTTGATAATTATAAACATGTATTAATTTGAATAGATTTTAAAACGATTGAACTGAAAATTATACAAAGTATTAAAACAAAATAAATTTTGATTTTATGAAACAATCAAAAAATAGACGTTAAACCATTTGGAAACGATTTTTAAATAAAATTACATACACATTTTTTTATCCAAAGTCCAGGAGGTTATTAGAATTGGGAATAATGGTATATACATCTTTAATTTCTTAAGTTTTTTCTTGTTTTTTCTAGTTGCCATATAATTTACTTGATCACCAATTTTCAGCCAAGAAGCAGCCCATCACAAAATAAACATGTTAGGTCGCAGGTAAACAGACAGCCATGCCCTTTATGAGCACTAAAGCAGAGCTTGCTAAAATGCTTTTGGAAATCAATAAATCAAGGGCAAAACAAACAACAAAAATAAATCATAATAATGATAATTAATGTTCACCATGCACCCTGCCACTTATAAAAATGTAAGGCCAGGGTTTTTTTCATAATTTTTTACAAAACCGGGAAGAGTGCACCAGGTAACAGTTTTAAGAGTACGGAGATAAATAATTGAAAAACCTAAAAAAAATACAGCTACACCTGCTCTCCCTTATCAATCATGTTTTCTTTGATGGCATGTATCAGCAACCACATTGTTGATATTGCAATTTGTGTTAATTCTGTTGTTATCTTTCAGTAACCAATACAATAGTATTAAGACTAGTGGAGCCTTTGACACACATGATCTATTTTGTCATGAATTTATCTTCCTTTGATTTTAAAGAACGAAAAGCGGCGATAGAAATGTTTTCTTAAATCGCATTTTAAAATGAAAAGAAAATTAAGATCAGATAAAATGATCAGAAAATTAAGATAGATCACTTTGATAAACTTTCTGGCCTATTTCCAACTTTCAACTTTAACGCTGATGCCGAATAAATTTTTTCGATTCTCCACGCTTACTAATATTTTTAGTATAATTACCAACTAGGAAAATTTTTTGTTAGTACGATCTATAATTGATTTCTAATATGGCGGCGAAGATGTGCTAAAATTAGTCTGATGCTCATGCAGTAATTTATGTGAGTTCTTTGGCTTCCCTCTCAAACGCGCAAACTAAGAATTAGTAAGTTTTTTTGTGGTATATGCAGTGAATTGATTAGGGCAAATTCTAACTGTATTTTTTGTGATTTTTGTAAACTTTGGGTTCACCCAAGTTGTAACTTCACTGATTTGCACTTACTCTTTTTCCAAGATTTATTTTTTAGAAAAAAAAGTTGTTTTTTTAACTTTGTATCTTTTTATTCTCATCTCACCAGAACAAAATTTTTCCATAACGAGACTTTTTACCTTTTATGTGCGTTGACAGTTATGATTTTAAACTCTTTCTACTGTATTAAAATTTAATTTGTTTTCGAAATCTTATCCGGAACGTAGGGTTTTTCCGTTTGTGTTATTAAACGTTCCTTTTTATAAAAAAGAACTTTCAAAAGTTTTGCATGTTAAAAAATATGTTTCGACGATAAAGAAATTTTACTAAAAGTTTTAAAAGTAGCATTAGGTTTTTTTTTAATATTTAGATCATTGGATTTGTTGTTTTTTAAAGGAGCCTGTGTTTTTTTGAATATATCGAGATTAAAATCGCGTTACTATAATTATTTTCGTTGTTAAAAAAAACAAAAATTCAATGGCCTTTGCGTTAAATTTTTTCTCTCGCAGAGTATTGTTTTTAAACAATGTTTCTTGCTATACTTTTGTTTTTAACACGAAGCAATTATTTTTGTGACTCATAAATATATATTTATGAGTGTTTAAATGCACACATATATAGATCTTCTTCCTACAGTACTCTGGTTTGTATTGCCCATAGTTAGTTCACCATTTACCTATGTGCCTTTTCTGGTCAGCAGCATATTTTTTGGTCAGCAGTCTTGCTAGTATTTAAGCTGCAGTTGCCTCATGGTTTTCCTTTTCAGTTCTAGCAGTTTTTCTTATGCTTATGTCTGCTGCTTATTAATCCACTTAAATCTAATCAATCAATTTGCAATCAAACCAATCTTTGGCTAATTAAACATGTATTTATCACCTATATGGATGCTGTTATATTTTATCTCACCTACTCAAACGCCAGATGGCTCAGAAGATGAAGATTCAACTTCTCAAACCTTCCAATCTGCTGCAATGTCTGTCGCTCTTGAGGAATCGTCCACACTCAAAAAGAAACGTATCCCAAAATGTCCTGGCTGCAAGGCACTTCTGGCTCTACACGACTTTGGTATTCCCAGTCGTCACTGTCCAGGTCGTCGTTCTAGCGCTACCAACACTGTCACATCAGCTGCTTCAGCACTTTCCTCAACTATCGCTAATAACCCAATGTCTTCAATCCAAAGATCTTCGCCTCTGCAGTCTCACCTAAACAACCCAAACAAATCTTCTTCACCGTCTCAGCTAGCTGCTCTTCGAAATCAGCTGGCTGTCTTAGAACAGGAAGAGCTATCCCTAAGGGAAAGTTTACAAACAGAAGAGCAACACCTTCTCAATCAGATTGCTGCTCGACAATCAGAATTAGCTAGGCTTCGCTCAGCTTCTTCCAGAAATGACTGCCCAGCACAAATTTTAAGCACTTCCCCGTTGCATCAAACTGTAAATCCAACCAATCGTGTCCAAGACAATCTCCGCCCTTCACCCCTTGACGTACAACCGCCATCTTGTTTTGCTTCCTTGCTTGCTCCGCAACAGTCCGCCAATTTGTTGACCAATCGCACTGTCTTGTCACAACAACAAACACGCTCCCTATCGGATGTTTTTCGCCAGCAAGAAGACCGTAGTTCAGAATTGTTTCTGCGCCCTGCACTTTCTTCAAACACTGGAAATGGTAAGCCACTTCGTATAGTCGATTTTGTGTCTCGGCTTCGTCCTGTGGAGCAGGAGAAAGTTATTTCTACTGATCCTGGTTCTCAAACTACGCTAATGTTGGCCATTGGAAATAAGAAGCCAAGACTGGAATCTCTTTCCATGGAACAATATAACATAGCTAATTTGAGAATTTTTTATGAATTATTGTCTTCTGCCAGATTGCCAACCTCGTCCGATTTACGTGACTATTTGTCTTATTCCATTAAGATCTTAGAGTTGGCTAGAAAGTACACCTGGGAGTCTGTGCTAAAGTATGACGATGAATATCGAATTCTTCAGCACACATATGGCTATCCATGGAGCTTTGACAATAGCCATTTGCATGAAGTGATGCTTATACCTCGTTGGGCCTCCCCTCCTGTCTGTAACCCTTCCAGTACCTTAAGTAAGGGAAATTCAGGTTCACCTGCCTCAGGATCGTCTTCAGGGTTTCCTACACATACTTCTTCCGGTGTGGAAATATGTCGTAATTTTAACCGCCAAAAAGGTTGCCAGAAAACAGAATGTAAATTCACCCACGTCTGCAACCGCAAAATTGGTAATCAGGCTTGTGGCAAACCTCATTCTGGACAAAACCACAATTCTGACAATTGACTACCTTCAGAATTTCGCACTCCTCTTAATGTTGACTTATGGACCAATGAACTGGCTGAAGACCCAGATCGTGACTTCCTCCTTAATGGAATTCACTGTGGTTTTCAGCTTCTTCCTAAGGACTCTGATTTATTGCCTGCCGAAATGAATAACTACTTTTCTGTTACCAGTCCTACAGCTCATATGAAAGTAGAAGCTACTCTGCTGGATGAACTTAAAACTGGTAACTATGTTCTTACTCAATGTAAACCTACCATTGTCAGTGCTCTTGGGGCTGTCCCCAAACCTGACTCTGATGAGTTACGCATTATACATGACTGTTCCATGCCAGTTGGAAAGGGTGTCAATACATACATTGATATTGAAAAACAAAAATTTCAAACTATTGATGATGCCTGTGCTATGATCAAACAGGGATATTTTATGGCCAAGGTTGATTTACGCCATGCATATCGGTCAGTACCTGTTCATCCATCAAACTATGCTGCGCTTGGTCTAAAATGGCGGTTTTCTGGAAGCACTCGATACTCATATCTTGTCGATACTCGACTTCCTTTTGGAGGTCGAAGTGCTCCTGGAATATTTCATCGCCTTACACAATCTGTTCGTCGTATGATGCTAAGACGAGGTTTTCCTCTCGTTATTGTCTACCTAGATGATTTTCTTGTTATTGGCCGAACACAGACTGAATGTTATGAGGCCTATAACACACTCTGTAAATTACTTGTTGCACTAGGGTTTCAGCTTAGCCCTGCTAAGTTGGTCCCTCCATGCCAGCAACTTACTTTTCTTGGAATTCTGCTTGACACTGTGTCACTTACCCTTTCTCTTCCACCTGCTAAACTGGATGCATTGAGGGAAGTAGTGTCACATTTTTTAACCAAGCAGAGAGCCTCTAAGAAAGAGTTGCAACGTCTTGCTGGTCGCCTAAATTGGGCTTGTAAAGTCGTGTATGGTGGTAGAACGTTCTTGAGACGTGTCCTGGATCTGATGAACACCTTGTCTTCCTCTGCCTCGAAGTGTCGCTTGACGCTCGAATTTCACAGGGATATAGCTTGGTGGGATCAGTTCTTGGGTGTGTTTAATGGACAATGCGATTTCTATGACCAAAGACCTATTACCAGTCTGCAAACTGATGCTTGCTCTGACGCTGTTGGTGCCTTTTTTGAGGGTGATTGGTTCTATTCTCATCTAAGGGTAGACCATTCCCCTCTTGCCTCTTTGCATATTAATTTTAAGGAAGCCCTGTGTGTAGTTCTTTCTGCTATTCGCTGGGCTCCCACTTGGCAGAACAAAACTATCCATGTCTTCTGCGATAATACTGCTGCTGTTGCTATGCTTAATAAAGGAACTACCCATCACCCTGTTATGATGGACTATTTACGTCAGTTGTTTTGGTTATCGGCTACCTTCAATTTTCGTTTGAAGGCTTTCCATGTAGCTGGTGCTCAGAATGTCCTTGCTGACGACATATCACGTCTTCATTCAAGACAACACTTATTATCATTTTTGCACTTTTTGCAGCTCAACTCACTAACTTCAGTCTGTGATATGGTTGCCATCAATCATATGTCTGCCTATTCATATTATTTTCTCATTGGTAAGTATACCATCTGTGGTAGCTAATTTTTGTATTCTCCTTCCTCTAGAGTTGCCCCCCTTCGTTTCGGAGTTGGTTCACGACGTTGTCCTTTTTCGGCAGGCCACCTATGCTGAGAATACAAAAAAGAGCTATCGCACGCATCGCAAGGCTTATGAATGTTTTTGTAGCCAGATGTCTTCGCCACTTGTGCCTGCCTCCACAGATTTTTTATGCCTATATATTGCCCATCTGGCTAGGTTTTTACTACCACAATCAGTTTGTATGTATCTAAATTTTGTTGGCCTTCTACATCTTGAGATGGGATATGCTAATCCTCTAACCAACAATTGGACACTATCCACAGTTTTAAAAGGTATGAAGCGTATGCTTGGTGTTCCGGCCAAGCCACGTCTTCCTATTACCACTGCTCTTCTTTTTGGTATTCGTTCTCGCCTTAACCTAAATTGTAGCTTTCATGCTTCATTTTGGGCTGTTTGTTTAGTTTCATTTTTTGGTCTGTTCCGTAAGTCACATTTATTGCCGGCATCTTCTACGATATTTAATCCCCTCAAACAACTAGTTCGGTCTGATTTTACTTTTCATGATGACCATATTCTCGTTCTAGTTAGATGGAGTAAGACCATCCAACTGGGACAGCGCACAATTACTGTTCCACTGGTGGCTATTCCTTCTTCTCCTCTTTGTCCAGTTCGGGCTATTTTGCATGCTTTTTCTCTCACTCCAGGTGTTCTGCCTGATGCTCAAGCCTTTTGTTGGCGCAAATCCTCGATGCTACCCAACTCTATATTGACATATCGGACTTTCATGTCCGTTATGAAAAAAGTGTTGACAGAGTTAGGGTGTTCTACCTCCCAATATGGTACCCACTCGTTTCGCCGTGGGGGGGCCACCTTTGCTTTAGAGGCAGGCGTTCCCCTGGATGTCATATCCTTATTGGGGGACTGGAAATCTGATAGTATGTTTCTTTACCTTCACATGCCCCTTGCTCAGCGGTTTTCTGCCCAACGACTTATGGCATCACACCTTGCATGACATATTTTATTTTATTTTATTTTCTACTACTACTTTGGATTTGGACTCTATGTTTTCACATATTTTACGTTGTGAGCTATGCTATGTATATATATATTTTGTTCACGCTTATTAATATTATATAGAGATGTGTTATTACCTTGGCTTTGTTGTTGCTTATATTATATATGTGTTCTACTTTCATTTCATGCTTGTATATATTTTCAGCTATTACTATATATAAATGTTTTGTAACTTTTGTCCTATCTACAGCAATAGAACTGTACTCTACAATGATGAGTTTTTATGTGTGAGTTTAAGTGACTCATAAATATATATTTATGAGTGTTTAAATGCACACATATATAGATCTTCTTCCTACAGTACTCTGGTTTGTATTGCCCATAGTTAGTTCACCATTTACCTATGTGCCTTTTCTGGTCAGCAGCATATTTTTTGGTCAGCAGTCTTGCTAGTATTTAAGCTGCAGTTGCCTCATGGTTTTCCTTTTCAGTTCTAGCAGTTTTTCTTCCTCCTCCCTCCCTGCTGCTATTATATATACCTCTATGTTTTCACATATTTTACGTTGTGAGCTATGCTATGTATATATATATTTTGTTCACGCTTATTAATATTATATAGAGATGTGTTATTACCTTGGCTTTGTTGTTGCTTATATTATATATGTGTTCTACTTTCATTTCATGCTTGTATATATTTTCAGCTATTACTATATATAAATGTTTTGTAACTTTTGTCCTATCTACAGCAATAGAACTGTACTCTACAATGATGAGTTTTTATGTGTGAGTTTAAGCGCAATTTGAAAGGAACTCGCTATATTATTGTTTTTTTTAATGAAAGCAATTATTTTTGCAAGTTGAGCGTACTCGTACGCTTACATCTGGACTGTACTGTAGTTTGAATAATGGTATTTGTTATTTTTAGAAGGAAAAAAATTGCAAAAATCGGCAGAGCAAAAATGTAAACCTCTCTATATATATTATATAGTTCAACAAACAAAATTAAGAATATGAGGTGATACACAAAGTTGAAGCCTATTTCGGACCTACGTGAGCAAAACAAACTGCAACAAAAAACATGTCAACAAGCTAGGACCTTTATTTTAGGTTGTTGAAGATGGTTGTAGATGGTTGTAGATCGTTGTAGATGGTTTTTAGGTCGTTGTAGGTCATTGTAGATTGTTGTAGAGAATACTCATGACATCATGCATAATTAGTGAATCTTCTTAGTCCAAATTCTAAAGAACCAATCAAGAATTTTTTAAAAAATGTTTAAATTCCTAGACAACCTTTCAAGCTCTTTCATATGAGCTCAACTTGATTTTTCACGGGAGGTAATCTTTAAATAGTTTCCTTATTCATTTAATATTTTTAGTTATTAAAAAACATTTATATAATGTTATAATGTTTTTTTAAACTGGTTTAATTTTAAAAACAAAGCTTTTGCTCAGATCCCTCTGAACTATCTAAAACCATTTTCAACTATTTTTCTGAGTAGCTGCATTGCTGCGTAGCTGCATTGCTGCGTAGCTGAGTTGCTACGTAACTCAGTATCAACGTTGCTGTATTGCTGAGCAGCTACGCTGCTGAGTAGCTGAGCATCTACGTTGCTGTATTGCTGAGCAGCGACGCTGCTGAGTAGCTGAGCATCTACGTTGCTGTATTGCTGGTGTAGCTGCATTGCTGAGTAGCTGCATTGCTGCATAGCTGAGCATCTACGTTGCTGTATTGCTGAGTAGATGCGTTGCTGCGTAGCTGAGCATCTACGTTGCTGTATTGCTGAGTAGGTGCGTTGTTGCATTGCTGAGTTACATAGTGTTATTTTTTTTACGGGGGATATTCTATAGTTCCTCCAATTTAGCTAGCTAGCTAGCTAGCTATATCAGTGTAGTGACATAATGGCAAAATTCTCAAGAAGAAATATTTCGGTCAACAGAACGAAGTGGCAAGATACCTAGCATATTTTTCCTACCACCAAGAAATCGGAATAGTAAAGGTGGGAAAAAATTGTATGGGAGCCAAGAAAGCTCATCATTTGATCCAGGCCCGATCCGAAGATGAGTTGCTGATGATGTACCAAGATCCAGTTTTGTGTACGGCACTTTGGCACCAATATTCAGTTCAATTAAACGGTTGGAACGGGTGTTCCATTCGCGGAGTACGGCTCCGTATAGGCATGCTTATACGGAGTATAACTTCGTAAAGCGACACGTTTACTCCGTATAGACGGAAATGTTAAGTACAAAAAGCTGCAAGCGGCGCAGACAGCTTTGAGATTATAATGCCGACACTAGTTTCACTAGACATCAGCGAATGCAGCATGAGCGTCGAAGTCTAAAGTAAGCATTCTTATTAAAATTTTCACTGGGCTATTTCAGTGTAGAAAATCGTTAGGGCTAAGATAAATTTTAAAAAATGGGGAAACTTTACGAATTCTTTTAGGATATGAAGTAGTTTACTATTTGCATTCTTAGCTTTAGAACTTTGTTTTTATGTTTCTTTATGCAATAAAACTAACCATACAATCAATGACATTTTATTATGCAACTTTAAAGTTGTGTACTTTTATAACGGCCATTGTATACCTTAACTCGTTAACAAAACATTGAATTAGTTCCTACTGAACATGTGCACTAAGCCTGTCACACTCCATATACTAAGCATGTCACACTACTCCGTATACTAAGCACGTCAAACTACTCCGTATAATTCGCATGTTACACTCCGTATATTAAGCATGTCACACTCGGTATAGCATACTTCGTATATGAAGCATGTCACACTTCGTATAGCATACTTCGTATATGAAGCATATTACACTCCGTATACCATACTCCGTGTAGCATACTCCGTATGGCATACACCGTATAGCACATTCTGCATACTCTGCATAGCAAATTCTGCATGATGTAATCTCGGTATCTCACAATCTGTATGCCATAATCCGTTTGCTGCAATCAAACTAATGTTTCCACACTGACTCCGTATAGCAATATACAGTGGAATCCCTCTAAAGCGGACACCATTGGTGCAAAAAAAAGTGTCCGCTTTAGAGGGATGTCCGCTTTATAGGAAGTTGACCAAAAAATTAGTTTTAGACCTAATTTTGACCAAAAAAGCTTTTTTTGTAGTACTGGCGGGTATCATGGGGTGACTTGCAACACTAGGGTAGACGGCAACATCAATAGATTTAGCTTATCGAGCAAAGAACCCAAGTTGGCTGTGTAAAGTAAGTTTAGCAGCTCAAATTTGTCGGTGTTGCAACCAACCTTTAAGTGTTGCTAAGGTTATAAACTAAGAAACCAAGTTATATTACGAAGATATATTTCATTTATCTTATAGGTCTTTCAATACACGTTTTTCTCCCTATTTGAAATAATCTTTGATTGAGGATTGTTTTCTATTTTGAAGCTGAAGTTCCTCAATCTTTTTCGTAATGGTTGACAACATTTCTTGGCATGTATCATCAAAAATAGTAGATCGCTTAATTTTATCAAGCATAGTGATTAGCTCGGTGAAACCAAGCATTTCTTCTTCAACCACGTCTTCACTCTCATCATCATCCTCGGAAATATCTTCGACCTGACATGCCATCTCTGGATTTTTAATTGCGTTAATGCTAGCTTCTCGGATTTGATGTCGCCAATTTATTTCTAATTCGTTAATTCTTGGCTCCGAAGCTGGAACATCGGCGTCAAAATCGATGTATTCTGCAGCAGACATATCTTCAGTTAATTCCTTCACCAGAGCTTCAAATTCCAAGTCATCTTCTTGATCTTCCATCAATTCACTTTCTCCTTGAACTACGCCACATTTCTCGAAACAATTTTTGATGGTCAAGTTGGTTACTTCTTTCCACGCATCTTGAACCCATTGAATAGCCATAAGTATGTCTACGCTCTTGATAATTTCAGTTGCAGATTTATTCTCCTGGATCCTTGCAAGCACGTATTTGACCAGTCTTTTTCTGTACTTCACCTTGAAGTTTTGGATGATCCCCGCATCGAGTGGTTGAAGCCTTGAAGTTGTGTTCTTCGGTAAAAAAATGATTTTGATTTGTGAAAACTGGCCTATCATTGACTCCGGATGACAGGTGGCGTTGTCCAGAAAAAGAATAACTTTTCTGTCCTCAAATAAAAGTTTTCTGTTAAAACGTGCCAGTACAGTTTCCATTACTTGAGATGTCATCCAAGATTTAGGATTTGAAAAGTAGTGAACGTTAGCTGGACGCGATGGATCTTTCAATTTTTTAAAACAACGCGGGACTTTACTCTTCCAGATAACAACAGGCTGGTCGATCTTTTCCCCAGCTGCATTTACAAAAAAAGCGACAGTTAATCTAAGCTTTGACTTTTTCCCACCTTTTGCTTGTTTTCCTTTTTCCACTAACCCTTTGGCCGGTAGAGCTTTAAAAAAACAGCCAGACTCGTCCATGTTCCAAATATTTTCTAGTGAATAACCTTCAACCAATTCTTTGATCCTCTCCATCCAGGAAGTAACCGTTTCTGTAGAAACGTCACCAGCTTCACCAACAATACGACGTTCTTTGACGGAATATGTTGTTTTCCAACGATCCAACCAACCGTCAGAGGCGGAGAAATTATCAAAATCGCTGTTCTGAAGTTTTTCCTTAATTTCCAACGCCTCCTCTTTAAGCATTACACCATTAGGGTAGATGTTAGAAGCGCAACATCTTTTGTACCATTCGAATAAGATCTCATTTATCTTGTGATACTTGCCATGGCGGTTACGTTTTTTTGTTTTCTCACGAAAAATTTCATGTTGTTCACGAATTTTCTTTTCGTCTCTTAAAATATTTGCTGCGGCTGTCTTTCCAATCTTGTAAATGTCTGCTAGTTTTCTACATCCAAGTTCTGGATTTTTTTTGGCGAAATCCAAAAACTTGATCTTATCATCTAATGATAAAGTTTTCTTCGCTAGTTTACCAGCAAGCTGCTGCTTCGACATTGCCATGTTGAATGTGCATTAGAAATTCAAAATTCGAAATTCTTTCCAGTTTAAAATTTTACGCTGCAATGTCTTCACGATTCGAATGCTATTTTAAAGTTAAAGAAGCTGAAGAGAACACAGATATGTCGAACGTTCAACTAAATGAGATGCTCCCAGTACCAATTAATTGGTGTTGAAAAGGCAGTTGAGTGGGCCGAGAAAAATATAAGGAAAGTGTTGGACTCGGTAAATAACAAAACTCAAAGATGTACTAAGTAAAATGGTTTAAATTTTAAGAAAAAGTGACATTTCATCTCGTTATTTTTCCATTGTCCGCTTTATAGGGAGTGTTTATAAGGGAAACTGTGATTTGGTGCAAAGATTTTTGTCCGCTTTATAGAGTGTCCGCTTTATAATCGTCCGCTTTATAGAGATTTTTTTATGAGAGTTTGACCTAAATTCTGCCGGTGCAAAAATTTTTGTCCGCTTTAGAGGGCTGTCCGCTTTATAGGGTGTCCGCTTTAGGGGGATTCCACTGTACTTCTTATGTTTTTATGATGGATAAAAAAGTAGAAAAATGACGTACTTGTCTTTTTAACTTGTTCTTTATAGT
Organism: Hydractinia symbiolongicarpus; assembly: GCF_029227915.1. Classification (NCBI taxonomy): domain Eukaryota; kingdom Metazoa; phylum Cnidaria; class Hydrozoa; order Anthoathecata; family Hydractiniidae; genus Hydractinia; species Hydractinia symbiolongicarpus. Next base: position 2,878,696 of record NC_079882.1, on the reverse strand, counting down.
GATTATTTTTTATTTTTTTTCGGAAATAGCTTTAAACAGTCACATAATATTGCAATATTTCACTTTAAGAACATTTGTTGGCAGACTCCGTATAGCTAAACCAAACAGTATTACTCCGTATAGAAACCACACTCCGTTCGCCACATGGGTACAAAACGTACAGAAACGGCAGAGGAGGATGGTCCTCAAAAACAATCCGTGTCACTTTGACTCTGTGTCGCAAACGACAATTTGAGGGAAATAAAAACATTGTGTATGTAACACATATTATATATTTCCACATCATACAAGCAACATACACCGCCCTGTACATATATGTTTTAAAACTGTGTATTAATTTATAAAAGTTTATTTTTTGAATTTCCTTGTAAAATAGTAAAAGGTTTTAAGTAGAAATACTAGACTTCTTCCAAAACTAAGTAAAAATAGAAAAATGACTGAAAAGTGGTTTACAATAGTTGGTGGTCAGGTCTGGTAAGACCCGGTTATCACCTGCTTTTGTGCTAATTTTCCAGATAAGAGTCAGGACTTACTGGTCTATAATGTAGTAACCAAATTTTAACATTTCCTGAAAAATAATAGTTAAAACTAACGACTTCGAATTTGTTCGAGGGTTGGAAAAAACATATTTATTACAAGTAGAGGCAAAAAGAAAAAATAAGAAATTAACAAAATTCACGAAAGAAAGGATTCTAGCACCCTTTACCAACGACACATGAATCACTTGAACTACATAAAAACAAAGCCAAAACAAAGTAAACAAATTAAAGTAGACGAAACAAAACGTACACAAAACCATCTTGTTTCTAAATTTTCGAGAAAAAAAGTTTATCCCGTAAAAAAGTTAAACACCGTGAAGTTTTACGACATACGGGAAAAACTGGATTTCCTTTTCAAAAATACTGCTAATTATTCATCGGTTGAGAGTATTTCAAAGGGAAATTAAAATTAGAAAAACGTTTCAAAATAGTGGTGCCTGCCATTTATTCAAATATATTATAAGCTACTGCAAACACCATTATTAAAAATTTCAATTAACCGTTTCCCCAATAAAAAACACATAACGTAAATCTCTGATAAACTGAGGCTATGTTAACATGAAACTAGATTTTAATGCAAAATAAGCTTTTAGTCAGTACCTTGTTTGTTTGTTTGTTTGTTTGTTTGTTTGTTTGAAAATAAAATAACGCTCTGAAAAGAGCAAAATAACTACAACAAAATATTTTACATATGCATACAAATTGATAGTATATAGCTATATATACACATTTATATAAAATCACTTTATCTGATAAATTAGGTGCTGCAGCCCTTGCAAAGCATGCATGTTACCCGTTTCAATTTCCGATACAAGCGGATCACGATTAGACAGATGCGTCAGAAAAAAAACAAGACACAGAATCGAAACCCTGCATGTAAGAATATCATTAGTTTGAGAGGTTCATCCTTCTTAATTCTTTTTACTTAGAAATTGATATTATTACTACTGTTCTTTCCACATATGCATCAATATGAAACAGTGTAAAATTGTGCTTTGCAAAGAGTAAACAAATCATAAAATTCTCTTTCTTTTCTAAGAACAAAACAGAACACAAATCAAGCTTCCTAGTTCATCCGTAACTTACATGTTTATAAATGTCTCTCAAATAATTGCAAATCTATTACAAAAAAAATAGAACAAATACCACCATCTCCCTAATAAAAATTTTTTTTTATCTTATCGAAAAGTGCATAAAACTTTTTTATCAAAACAGAAAAAAATCACACGAATTTTTTTGTTTAAATTACATGAATTGTTTTTGACAATTACGCGCGTCGTTAATGGTATGCTTGATTACCTAAAAACAAAAGAAGAAATATTTAAAGTTTAATAGCACTGTACAAGGCAAAATACTTCTAAATAAAACATTCTTAGGAACCCTGGAAAATAACAAGTTAGCTTAAATAATATCTCGATAAATACAATCCCGGTCAAAAATAATGGCAGTAAACCCCTTTTACACGTGTAGCAAGAGCAAGATAAGTACAAAGCCCCCTTTCCCCCAGTATCAATGTTCAAAAGCTGTGCTAACACGTTTCCAAACATTGATAATGGGGGAGAGGGGGGTAGGAAATTATTATACTGCACTTTTTGTAGCTTACTGCCAATATATTTTGACCGGGATTGTAGCAACTATGCGGCAAATAGACGTCGTTGATTAGGGTTAACACATTAACTTTATGTTTTTAACTATCAAAACAAACAAAACAAAGAAATGTCAAAGCTTTTCAGATGATTTTCCTGGATATATATGTCAGACATTCGGTTACTTCTAAAGTAATTATCAATTTGTAAAAGTTTGTCTACAATAATAGCACCAATTCAAATTAACTTATCTTCCAGAGAACTGCACTGCACTATCTTTCAAAAACGCTACTTGAAAAAAAATCTTTAAGAGACGGCATGTGTCGGCCCAATCTCCGGGATGCAAAATGCGCACGCGTCTTCAATACTCTCCCAGCTCTCAATAGTAATAAATGCAACATGATCTCAGGGTGCTTGTCGGTTATCCCTCGCTCTCTGCCTTTTCTTCTTTCAGGTAATTAGCACTAATTTTTGCGAGTAACATTAAGCAAGTAATAATCTTCGTGAAGATTGTCTGCAAAAATTTTAGGGGGTAGTTATTAACTTTTAAATGTTATCAAATATAGGTAAAATTCGTGTTTTCTTTCGTAGAAATTAAATCTCGCAAACGGTATCTTTACAGATTTTCCGTGGTACATAGTTTTGCAAATTTGGCCATAGCCTTTAAAAGACTAATACCCGCGAAATTTATTATCATTAATGCAGACCTAGCCTTCAGAGAAGAGTTTCTAAAGAAATATATAAGATGCTTATAAACACGAAATTCAGTAAGAATGATATAACATACTTGTGCCAGGATAGGACACCGTATTCCAATTCGCTTTCTGTCTTCTAATTCCATCCACCAAATGATGTGCCAAGCCGGTTGTTATAAGCTGAAAATTAGAAAAGCGTGGCAAGGATAAATTGAAAAAGTGAAGGTATAACGACCAATAACTCTGAGCCGTCAAATATGTTTTGTTCGCAAACCTTGTAAAATCTATGTGTGTATGTTTAAATTTTGTACACATGAATGAAACGATATCACTGCTGCCCTAGTGGTAAGTTTTAAACCTATCTGTAATAAGCCCACACATATTTGCTCTTGCAGCATAAACACGCGCTAATTGTTGTCATAAGTTGCTATCAACAACGGCAACGACATCTCAAATAACGGGTTAACAACAACGGCAACGACATCTCAAATAACGGGTTAACAACAACAGCAACGACATCTCAAATAACGGGTTAACAACACCGGCAACGACATCTCAAATAACGGGTTAACAACACCGGCAACGACATCTCAAATAACGGGTTAACAACACCGGCAACGACATCTCAAATAACGGGTTAACAAGAACGGCAACGATATCTCAAATAACGGGTTAACAACAACGGCAACGACATCTCAAATAACGGGTTAACAACAATGGCAACGACATCTCAAATAGCAGGTTAAAACTAAAGCTAAATTATGCCAACATTTTTTTTCTATAAAATTTTGGTTTAGTGAGGCATTTTTACTTCTTTGCACGTTTAGCCTTAAAATTGTTTTAACAATTAAGAATTACCTATATTTGAAGTTACTTTAAAAAAGTTATTAATAAAGACTTTTGTAAATTTTGAAGAGGGTTATACGGTTTATAAAATTTCACAAAGATAGGGAAAATTAAAATGAATATATTAAGGGATGATTGAAGGATGTTTATATCAAGTTGAGGTACATAGAGAAGGCTAATGATACATTAAAATGCTAAGACATCCACTCACTTGCAATAATACCATTGCACCTCCAACACAAACAAGAAGAATCAGGTTATCTTCACTAAGGAAATATTTGATAGTAGCATCAACACACCCGTCAACGTAAATCGTGGTTCTTTTCTTCGATGTCTGCAAAAAACATTTATTTTTAAAAAATAATTGAGATATGCTTTGAAGATATTTTCAGTGAATACAACATAAAAGGACTTGGGATAAATAAGGATTTTTTTATGAAAACCTGCAGCACGTTCAGAGCCAGGAGTGCTCCTTCAGTGAATATGATATAAAAGGAATAAAAACTCACGTTCTCTTCCAACCTCATACCATAACCACATTGTGTGTTGATATCTTGCCCATACTATGTAAAAAACATTAGTGTAACTTTACAGAACATTGGTCATACGGTTTAAAGCATTTAAAACTTTGTGATATTTTCCTGGAATTAACCAATAACAATATTGTAATAGCTATGGTTTACAATGACAGCATATTTTATGAATTTGTATAGTTTATCTTGGTGTAAAAAACACGCAGTTAAAAAGGTTGTATTAGCAGAAAGATCTATCAGTAGATCATCTAATAATAAAATCTTTTTAATATAGGGAAAATCAAAGTTCTCCTGATGATGTTCTAAAATGTACCGTATTACTTGTGGTGTTACATTTTAATAACAGAATTATTCCATATTTTAGCTTTATGCACCATTAACTCTTACGTTTCTGCAGCATGAATATGGTACCCCACAACTTTCCGGAGATGCCTTGGTTGAACAGTTGAAGTAGATGTTCGCATCCCAATCGTTTACATTCTGGATGCCACAGCATTTCATCTAGATGTACAATGAATGCAATTACTTTTATTAGCTACCTTAAGTTGATTAAGTTTTTGAAAGATCCCAAAATATGTGTATTGCAAAAATTAATTTTTTTGCGAACCACTCATGTCGAGATATTTAGAAGATTCTTTTTCGCGAATGAACCATATTATGGTTGTTTGCGAAGACTTATATTCACAAATTACATTGCCGCAATTTTGAATTGTTTCAGGCCTATTTTAGAACTACACAAAGAAAACTTACCAAGAAAAAACTAAAGTTTTGCAAAGTTAATTTCAGTGGAAAAGTCACTCCTAGTAATTTCGCGAAGGTTTATTTTTGCAAATTGATCTTTTCTGGAATTTTTGTGGAGACAAAATTTTCGCGAATGTAGATAAAATTAACAAATTAATATTCGCGAAAAAATAACCAATTTAAGGTACCTAAGGATGAGGTATTATTTTTAAAGAAATAAAATTCAAAGCATGTCTAGAACATGTTGGTGAATTCATAAACATAATATATCAACACATTCTTTTTCTGCTAAGGGTTTTATACACCCATATAATTTAGCAAGATTGCTTGTTTCTTAGAACGCTACAGTGTGCTACTTTCGCAAAACAAAATTTAAAAAAGGGAAAACAGTAGATTTCTTGTTATTCAAACATATTGACATATTCTTCCAAAGCTAAGGTATAGATTAGAAGGTTTATCAATAACACAATTTCAGGATTCGATCCTCAGTATGTTAACAATTTTATGAAATAACAAAACTACTTTCCAATCAGGTGCAGGTTTTTATTAAAGAAAAACACTGTTTAGACAGACAATTTTGTCCTTACAGTTTCCTGGACCCAATCGATGATCGATTGCAAATCTGGATCGTCTCTGTATTTTGGGATTGTTTCTTTCAAAACCTCTTCAACGTTTCTCCTTACCTGAAAAAAAAATAACAGAATTGTTACATCAATCGATAACTAAGACAAGAGGAGATACATAAGTATATTTCTTTATTTGATATTAATGGAAACATGAAACTTAAATGTTGTTAAACTTTTAAAACAACTTTGAGATTTTTAAATAGATAAAAATCAGCATCCTGTAGAAGGCCTGTAACTAAATAAACCAAAGTATTATGCAAAAAAATTCTTAACAACCTTATGTATGTTTTTATTCATTTTTAATACAAAATTTGGTATTAATAGTGTTTTTTATTTAACTTTAATATTGGTAGTATTAATTCAGATTAAAATATTTTTTTAAATTACTATTCTAAAACATATAAAACAAAAAAATGTTGAAAATATTAAAATCTTTTACTATAGAAAGAAAATGAAATCATATATAAATTTGGTTTTAATTATTAATCTCCTGAAAAAATGAGGAAGCAAAAAATGAAATGATACCAGTAATAGTAAACATACCCTCTTCCTGTCAAGATACACATATATAACAAGTGCTACTTCAAGTAACAATAAAATGTCAATTGTATATTCGAACTAAAAAACAGAAACAAAACTTATTATTACGTTTTACATATTTAGGATAGCCTCTTCAGTTCCTATTGGCACTTTATCAAATGATAGTTTTTCATGGTAATCAATGTTAACAATATTATATAGAAGATTTTTTAAAAAATATGCTAGGTTTTATTTAGCTAAAACAGCCGCCCGCCATTGTAGGAGTTAGATATAAAATCATTCCAGTGCTTTGTTTTTTCGTACTTTTATTCTTGAAAATACAATTTTCTTAACAATGGGCAATACTGCTCCATATCGACCCGTCGTCAAGAGTGCTAAGCCAATTAGAATGCCTGAAAACAAAAGATCTTATCATCATATAGTTCCAAACCTGAACAAGGGCTAAAATTGAAGAACATAAACTTTCAGTCAATGTCGGGAGACACATGCGATCGCATGTGCACGTGCAGGCACACATGCAAAATTGTTGAGATGAGCGATATATCGCATGTGCAAATTGTTACTTGTATGATTTTTCACCTTGGGCTAGGCCTGTCATAAATTCGATGTATTGATCTCCTAAGACAATGAAAAATGGAAATGGAGTAAAAGTCCCATTGACCTACCTTTCCGATGGTGTACTTTGTTAAATTAATAGTTCACTGTTAACTGGCTGTCTATGTTTTGAGATGAACTCATTAGGAAGTATGTTGTGTGCGTCCTATTTACAAACTGAGGGTCTGTGTTTGAGGTTATTGAGACATTAAGTTCAGTTGAAAATATATAGAGTAGCGTTCACACGCGTTTTTACTGCTTCTAAATACAACACAGGGCATCATTAAGTTGTATATCAGAGAAGTCGCTGGTGACATGCTTCGAAAATGCTTGTCACAGGCACAGTTCAACATGAAGCCGAACTGTACAGGAGACTCAATTGTTAGAGTCTTTGCAGAACATCTCTCTTCACAAAACTGAGGGCAGTGCTGACTTGTTGCCTGCTGTGTCTTGTGGGAGAGAAAACTTTCAGACTTCTTTTTAATACGATATACAATTTTTCACAATGTTTTCTTTCTTATTTTGTTTTTGTGAGTTGAATTCAGGAAATAATCGATCCACAGTTTCGAATGAAATAAACCACTCCTCAATTACCGTGTGCATTCCCATGTGCAGATCTGGTTTCTTTTAGGATAAGGAACTCAAGAAAAATGTATGCCAGTTTTCAACTTTCGCCAGAGAAAATGTGATATAAAATTCACTACAAGGACTTTAATATCACAAAGAATAATATGAGATCATCTAAAAAGTTTATTTCCAAAAAAATGGTAGTAGAAACCAGGTTTTAATACGTTAACGGTTGCAAAATTCAATGAAAATGAAATGTAACTCCTTGGAGAATAGCGCATGTGGTTCTTTCGATAATTCAAATATAGAATATCTATTTTATGGAAATTTTGTATCGGCAAATTATCTTGGGGTCAAAGCCTCCGTAATTTGGAGAAAGATATTTCTCTATAAAGAAGTGGAATATCCAAATATTTGTATTTTGGCTGAAATTATCCTCCCTATCTAGTTCCAACTCAACCGTAGAACGAGCATTCAGCTTGTTGAGGCTGTTGCTAAGCGATCAACGTTTAAGAATGAGCCATGAAACAATGGAAGGTTTGCTTGTCATAAATATAAATGATAAATTGTGGAATGACAGCGAGAAAGTATCATAAAACTTGCCGCAATAACTTCCAGTCGACTCAAAGGAAAAAAGTGATGGATGGAACACCAGTGAAGCAGTTGCGCATTAAGGAATCTGACGAATCTTCGGATAGTGACGGGACCATTTACCTCTCTGATTCTGATTTCGAAGGAAGCAGCATGGATGGAGTGTAAATCTCTGTTTATTTGTTGTAAACACTTATTAAAAAAATATTCTTTGCACATACAGATTGACGTCATAGCCCTATTGTTAATCATTTCTTATTTTTTTGCTTCTGTTGTACTCACTAAATTCAACTTAGAAATTATACACAGAAGTTACTTTGGTAATGTTAGGCCACTATCACCAATCTAAAGTAGATTGAGATATCTTTGAATACGAAAAAAGATGAACCCCCTGTTCTGTTCAATACATAAGCAAAGCAGTAGTTCGTAATATCATTACATTGAGTATTTTAAAACGGGGTATATATATCTTTGAAAATAAATGGTTTATCGTGCTACTTTTGTATATCGTAGAGATTTTCAAAATGAGACTTAAAACACAAGCCTGAAGTCCAGGATGATATATTCCTCAAACTTCTCATCCAGAATGTAAGCAAATTTGTTGAGTATCATGCACATGATAAATAACTTATGTTCAATAAAAATTCACTCTCACTGTTTACAACACTAAAAAAAATCGCTCGTCATAGCACGTCTATATTCAACTACACGTGCGAATAGAAGCACATGCACTAAAATATTCCTGATACAGACTGAACTTTGGAATAAGAAAATGTTTATTAAATGGTTAAGATGCTTAAAATTACTTGAAAATCTACTTTAATTGGAAATTCGCGAAATTTTTAGGATAAACTTTCCCAAATAAAGAAATTCGGAAAATTTCGCGAGATTAACTTTCGTGAATGAAGAAACCCGCAAATTTTTGCGAGAATTTTTCAGTTAAAAAAAACTTCAAAATTCTTAGCATAATATAAAATGTTAAAATTTTGTTTCTTGAAATAGAATTTATAAGTATTTTGTGCATTTTTGGTGAAAAATCATAAAATAGCGTACTGGATAAACTTTCGCGAATGAAGAAATTCAGAAACTTTTGTGAGATAAAGTTTCGCAAATGAAGAAACTTACATATTTTCTCGAGATAAACTTCGCGAATTTGCGAAAGTTTATCTCGCAAAAGTTTCTCCAATTAAAGTAATATGAAATTTTAAAATTAAAATATTAAAAGTGGTAACCCCTATAGTGTTTTAAAGTCTTTATTGTAGACACTGAAGCTACTTACTGTTCTTAGTAAGGCAATGTTTTCTCTCAAAGATCCAATACAACCTATAAAGGCCAATGTAAAGACTATAGATCCAATGATAATAAATATATTTGCTGGATCCATAAACCAAGGAAGTGTGTCTCCTATTCCACCATAGGCCTTTTCTGTTTTTGCATATACACCCACACCAATCATAATGGCACCAATGATCTAAATTATAGGTTGCATTTCATGAAAAAATTTTAAGGACACTGAATGCTTTTTAGCACTAGGCACAATTTTTCAAAAAGATTTAAAGTAAGTGTGTAAAAACATCTCCTTAAATAATGAACAGAATATTTTTTGAAGCATTAAATAAACAGTTACCAACATTTTTATTAACCTCTTATTTACTTACTCTTTATCTCTTATTAAGGTCCCCTTTTTTTTGTTTTGGTTTATTTAATGCACATTTCTACTGAATAAGGCATTATTTTTAAATGACTAAAATTTGTCTCATTTTTGATTTAGTCAAGAAATTTTTGTATTTTTGAACATGTGGTTTACAGATCAATGAAATACCAAAAAAAAACTTGGTTGCAAATATAAGTCAAAAATCTGTTCTTTAGAGAACAGATGTTTTCGACCTTTAATTAAATATATTGTTACAGTCCTTGTGGCTAGCATGGTTTCAAACCTTTGTTTTACTAATGGTTATAGCTGCAAATAATCTATAGCCATTATAAAGGTGTTTAAAGAAGCTACATTAATATAAATCTAACTTGTTATTTTTATGGGAGATTTTAATATAAGTATAAAATAAAAAAAGAAATATTACTTACCCAAAATAAAACGTTCAGGGAGAACAGTACATATTTGATCGTCAAACTTACTTCAGACGGACCAGATTTTCTCCGCTCTAATTGTTGATGGTCAACAGGCATTTTTTCTACTTTTCTATTTTTTTTTTGAAATATTTACACAATGTTTATGCTAGGATGAAAAAAATACAATGTAGTAGTAGTATTTATTTGCTGCTATATATATTGTACAGTATATAATATATAAATATATAAATGTATATAAAGTTGTATGTTACAATACAAGCTATAGCAGTCAGGAGACCGACCACTAGCAAAAGCTAATCTAAGGAGGCCACCTTTAGGTATGATTTCAAAACTATTATGCATTTTTGTTGGGGGATAGTGCCATGCCATGCAGAGAAATGTTGAACATAATTTAAAATCACATGGTATATATTTTCATAAGAAAAAATTCTTGAATCTTCAGAGTTTAGCAATTTCATACAGATTATGTAAATACCCGTAATACCCATTTAATCCTATACTTTTTATATATTACATGACTGCATGCAACTGTTTTGAACCCAAAAAATATAGAAATAGAGACAAAAATATTTGTTTAAAGAGACAAAAATATTTGTTTAATGAAATAGAACAGAAAAGATTCTATGTAAGAATATAATTTTTTGTATAATGTATAATTCAGGCAAGTATAAAAAACCAATGTGTTTTCTAAATTGGTAGCACATACTGCCTGTGTAGTAGAATATTCTGCCCCCCTAGATTATTCTGCCCCCCCCGTAGTTGTGACTAATTACTTTAAGTAGCAGCTATTTGTCCGGCAAGGCAGTTCGGCAAGGAAGCGAAGGAAGGTTAGTTGAATGTCAAAAATAATCTCTGACTTTGGTTTTTTATAATACGAATTAATCAAATTGGTATAAAAAAGGAGTCAAAAATGTATTTAAAGTTAAAAATAGCCAAATTCATACTCTCTTAGGAAACGAAAATGTTGACTGGCAGTTAATGGAAAAGTTTTGGTTGTGGTCAGCTAGCTGCACAAGCTGATCTAGCTACCCTTGTTGTCTGTTTTTTATCAGAGATGTCTAAATATTGCCATGACCAGAAATTACTTTGCAGAAAAGCTATCATCGTCACGAACTACCGTAAGAAATGTTTTTAAATGAGATTTTTAAGCCTTTTTGGGCTGTAGCAATTGCATGCTAGGATGCAAGCGCTAGATGAAACTATAGGTCTCATTTAGTCTCTTTCTTTGCATGAAGGTATTGTTACCTTTACATGAAATCAAGCAGAAGGTATCAATGTACACTAGATAATAGTTTTAAAGCCTCACAAATGTTTCTATAGAAAGAAATGGGCCAAAAAAGACCTTTCTCCAGTGAGTACATCTTTATCTTACACAAGTAGTATAAGTTCGCCAAAACTTAGCAAAAACGCCTTACACGTATGCTACAAGTGCTGGCTTATTTACTAAAGGTTATATTTATTTCGGTTATGCGTCTTTAATCACCTTCCGTCCACCGTCCTAAAGACCTGTAATTTGCCAGGTTACATTATATACATATAATTAATATTAATGTAAATCAATTTTAAGGGACAGCAAAATTATTTTAAAAGCAAAAAACAATACTTTACAGCCAAAATTTAATTGCAAATTTTAAACCCTTTTATGTTGGAGTATATACTTTGTAGTCGGTGCAATTTGAGGCAGCTATTTGAGGCAGAATATTAATTTTGAGGCTAACAAACTTATACCACTTGACGTTAAACATTCAAAGAAGTCTATAAGAAACGCGTAACTTTAAGAATGTGCTAAAATGTTATTTGCATTCAAGACTTTATGATGAATATAATTGCAGGTAGTTAATGCTTTTTTACTTTGTTGAAGCACAATTAGCAATTATATATATACTAGTTGGTGTTCCGTGGAAAAATCCACGGGTTTGCTTGTCCCTTTTATAACGCATTGCCAGATAAAATAAAGATGCGTAATAATATTTTTTAGGTAGTTTACTTTCACCATCAGTATATATATTATATATGGACAAGTTCATAAATATCAGACACTGATTTGGACACTGCAAAAAAGCAAGAAAGCAAAATTTCCTCATAATTTGTTTATAAATCCGCCTAGGTTGCTAAAATTTTAAGGGATGCTGCGTACGCTTGTTCTTTAAAGCACTCTTTGGTATGTTTATTAAAAAAAAAATCAGGACACAAATTTATCAGAGTATTTGAACAATTTACTGATAAATTTTTAACAAACGAAAATGTCACAATGATACTCATTTTTCAATTAAATAAATGTCCTGTATTTTGTAAAGAACATTAAAATCATATCAAGTCTTATTTAATAATGCCTAAAAACAATTTTAGGGGTAATAAAATGATAAAATCTTAACAATTTACATAGCCAAACTCTACTTTATTATTGCCTTTTTAAGTGTTTTAGACTGTTATGTTAGACTCATTGAGTATTGAGTGTATAAATGGTTACTGCCACATATGGTTGACAATGCTTACTATGTGTGTTTATCGTACTATGTTTACTATGTTGAAATGCTTCTGGACAGGATTTGATAACAGAATAACTAGAAATGGAGTATATATTTACAAAGAAGAATATCCTGATTCAGATTTGTTAAGATATTATCACTTTTTTGCTTTATATATGATATATATTCAGTACTGTTCCAGTTAACTGTATTTTCATATAAAATAATTACAAAAAATAGTTATGTCTCTTTTTGTTTTGTGGTCACAAGCTGATAAAACCTAACAATTTCGTAGCTTTAGAGTGTTATATTTTTATCATTTTTGTGTCCTGGAAATAAAAAAATATGCAAAATTGCTCAGAAAGTTCCTAAAAACATCATATTTAAAGCAAAATACATAACTTGTCAAAAAAGGAGTTTAGAGCATTTTTTATCAATTTCAAAATTCTGCACTTTTTAATTTTTTATCAATTTATTGTTCCTGAAACAAACGTTAATAACTATGTTAATATTTGCTGTTATGAAACAGGGATTTCATATTCAGGAACTTCTGGCTATAATGCTAAGTCTAAAATCAAATTGGTTTTTTAACTTATTCTTTATAAACATTTTCTAATAAACTTAAAACAACTTATACCAATGTCCAAAAATCATCAAAATATGGTCTGATATTTATGAACTTGTCCATATATACAAGAGAAAAAATGCAAATTTCCAAACTATTTATAAAAGGACATTGTAACGAAGTTGATACATATTTTTGACAATTAGTCAACATTTATGTTCCAACCTTCTACTCATGAGCCCACATTACGGATTTGTTTATTGACTTTTCCAGCCTTTTGACGTATTTTTACTGATTCCATCAGGTTTTCAATGAAAAGATTACCATGGAATCTAGGAAATGAACATATTGTGATTGTGTAATACAAGAAAACATGATGAATATTATGAGTTTCATATTTTTAACTTACCCCAACAAACCAATTTCTTTAACCTCAGCAGTCGTATTTTTATTCTTCTCATTTATTTTTTTCTTCTGTGCTATACTCTTTGTCTGTGCTACCCCTGACTTCTGTCTATTAATAATTCTGAACGGTTAGTTATAGTTAGTTAGTTATAAAGCGAATTATGACCACAGGAAGAAAAAAATATGCATTTTTCTTAATAATTACATATATATAATTACAAATATTATTATAGCGACAAAACAAAACCGGGAACCTTTTTTAATTTAATTTATGCTGAATGTAATAGTGCGACCACTCATTCAGAAAAAGAAGCAATTTTAAAACATCGGTGAAAAAAAAGGCATGTCTCTGTGTACTTAATTATATTTTCTTTTTGGAAAATCAACACATCACGAAAATAGCACCATCAACTCGTCTTTCATCGTCTTTTAAGAAAAAATATAAATGTATTGTGAAATTATAAGGGTTTTTCCTTTAGAGTAACCTTAATAATGACATAGAAATTACATAATCATGCTAGGTATTCTTTACGTATTTAAGGTACAAAACGACAGCAGGAAGTAAAATATCCTGAGGGACAATATATAAACAAAACAACAACTAAGCTGAAAAGAGCAGAAGGTAAGTGCATGATATACTGTTTTACCATTTGGAATATTTAAAAGTACCATAGAACATGCATGTTATTCCATGTAGAGTGCGAGGATAAAGTTATAAATGAAACAGCAACCATTCAACGAAGAGCAAGAACATGTTAAACAAATTGTAAGAATTCTGTAATTGTAAGGCCCCACCCACCCTTGCTGGGTTTTTTTTAATAACTCTTTTTTGGCAATATTGCATAGTCTACTGAGTTTTATGTAAAAACCAGATAATATGTTAAATAACTTTTATTTGACTGTCAAACTTTAAACAGAATGTAACAAATTAGAACTAAGTAATTGAATTGAATAGGGATATGTTAGAAATATTTCAAGTTTTCGATGATATCACAGGAAAAGTGCTGACAAAAATTTATTGGAGGAGGAGGGTGGATGTATGTCATGTATGTTCGAAATACCCCAGTCATAAGGTTAATTAATGACATTTTTGCACGATATGTAGTTATAGTTATAGTTTGTCACGAAGGACCTTCAATAGCTATGTTTTTATGTAATTTTTTTGCTGTAAATGTATTTCTTAAGGTTTGATATTCTGAGAAGTTTAGCCTTTCTAAGCTTAAGGGTTTTTTTGACTGATTTCTTTTGAAATAAATTAAGTGTAGAGGAAAGTGTATTTTAGTTTCTTTACAACTTTTGCATGCCTTGTTTAACATACCTTATGCTACAGAGCATCAGCATAAGAAAACACCCTTATTGAATTATTCTTTGTATAAATAGAAAGAACACAACAGAAAAGAGGAAAACAGACAAATTCGTTAAAAAGACAACAGAATTTGAAGAAAAGCAAAGAATTCAAATTTTTGGAGAATTGGCCGACCCTCCAAAAACACCGCTTCTGAAATTAAAACTGGGTAATGTTTTTATGGTTACGAATATGAAAATAACAATGTACATATACAAGGAAAAGAAATTTCCAATTATAATTTAACGCCACTGTTTTTTCTGTTTTTTCATTTGAAAAACACCTATAAGGGGGGCAGAATATTCTAATGTGCTGGCTGGTTTTGCAGGCGCGTTTGATAGATTATTCCTTCTGTGTATGGATTAACCTTTTTTTAACAGATTAACATTTTAAGCCATCAATGAATGTCTGAATATTTTATCTTCCCGTAATTCCCAGAGAGGGCAGAATATTCTACGCCGCGCAGAATATACTGACCCCCCCCCTGGCCGTTTTTCCAGGCATATTGCACAAACAATTTCTTTTGTGTATGGATTGAACGTACTCCACTTGAGGAACATTTTGAGCCATTAGTAGATATGTGAAAGTTTCATCTTCATGTAATTTACAGGGGGGGCAGAATATTCTAAGGGGGCAGAATATTCTACGCCGCTTAGAATATACTGCCCCCCCCCCCTACCCGTTTTTCCAGCCATATTGCACAAACAATTTCTCTTGTGTATAAGATTGAACGTACTCCACTAGAGGAACATTTTGAGCCATTAGTGCATATGTGAAAGTTTCATCTTCATGTAATTTACAGGGGGGCGCAATATTCTAAGGGGGCAGAATATTCTACGCCGCTTAAAATATACTGCCCCGCCTAGCCGTTTTTCCAGGTATATTGCACAAACAATTTCTTTTGTGTATGGATTGAACGTACTCCACTAGAGGAACATTTTGAGCCATTAGTGGATATGTGAAAGTTTCATCTTCATGTAATTTACAGGGGGGGCAGAACATTCTAAGGGGGCAGAATATTCTACGCCGCTTAGAATATACTGCCCCCCCTAGCCGTTTTTCCAGCCATAGTGCACAAACAAATTCTTTTGTGTATGGATTGAAAGTACTCCACCAGAGGAACATTTTAAGCCATTAGTGGATATGTGAAAGTTTCATCTTCATGTAATTTACAGGGGGGCAGAATATTCTATGGGGGCAGAATATTCTACGCCGCTTAGAATATACTGCCCCCCCTAGCCGTTTTTCCAGCCATATTGCACAAACAACTTCTTTTGTGTATGGATTGAACGTACTCCACTAGAGAAAAACATTTTGAGCCATTAGTGCGTATGTGAAAGTTTCATCTTCATGTAATTTACAGGGGGGGCAGAATATTCTAAGGGGGCAGAATCTTCTACGCCACTTAGAATATACTGCCCACCCTGGCCGTTTTTCCAGGCATATTGCGCAAACAATTTTTTTTGTGTATGGATGGAACGTACTCTACTAGAGGAAGATTTTGAGCCATCAGTGGATATGTGAAAGTTTCATCTTCATGTAATTTACAGGGGGGCAGAATATTCTAAGGGGGCAGAATATTCTACGCCGCTTAGAATATACTGCCCCCCCTAGCCGTTTTTCCAGCCATATTGCACAAACAACTTCTTTTGTGTATGGATTGAACGTACTCCACTAGAGAAAAACATTTTGAGCCATTAGTGCGTATGTGAAAGTTTCATCTTCATGTAATTTACAGGGGGCAGAATATTCTATGGGGGCAGAATATTCTACGCCGCTTAGAATATACTGCCCCCCCTAGCCGTTTTTCCAGCCATATTGCATAAACAATTTCTTTTGTGTATGGATTGAACGTACTTCACTAGAGGAACATTTTGAGGCATTAGTAGATATGTGAAAGTTTCATCTTCATGTAATTTACAGGGGGGCAGAATATTCTAAGGGTGGAGAATAATCTACGCCGCCTACAATATATTGCCCCCTGGCTGTTTTCCCAGGCACGTTGCACAAACAATTTCATTTGTGTATGGATTGAACGTACTCCACTAGAGGAACATTTTGAGCCATTAGCGGATATGTGAAAGTTTCATCTTCATGTAATTTACAGGGGGGGGCAGAATATTTTAAGGGGGCAGAATATTCTACGCCGCTTAGAATATACTGCCCCCCCCCCTAGCCGTTTTTCCAGCCATATTGCACAAACAGATTCTTTTGTGTAAGGATTGAAAGTACTCCACTAGAGGAACATTTTGAGCCATTAGTGGATATGTGAAAGTTTCATCTTCATGTAATTTACAGGGGGGCAGAATATTCTAAGGGGGCAGAATATTCTACGCCGCTTAGAATATACTGCCCCCCCTAGCCGTTTTTCCAGCCATATTGCATAAACAATTTCTTTTGTGTATGGATTGAACGTACTCCACTAGAGGAACATTTTGAGCCATTAGTGCATATGTGAAAGTTTCATCTTCATGTAATTTGCACGGGGGGGCAGAATATTCTAAGGGGGCAGAATATTCTACCCCGCTTAGAATATACTGCCCCCCTAGCCGTTTTTCCAGGCATATTGCACAAACAATTTCTTTTGTGTATGGATTGAACGTACTCCACTAGAGGAACATTTTGAGCCATTAGTGGATATGTGAAAGTTTCATCTTCATGTAATTTACAGGGGGGGCAGAATATTCTAGGGGGGGCAGAATATTCTACGCCGCTTAGAATAAACTGCCCCCCTAGCCGTTTTTCCAGGCATATTGCACAAACAATTTCTTTTGTGTATGGATTGAACGTACTCCACTTGAGGAACATTTTGAGCCATTAGTAGATATGTGGAAGTTTCATCTTCATGTAATTTACAGGGGGGGGCAGAATATTCTAAGGGGGCAGAATATTCTACGCCGCTTAGAATATACTGCCCCCCCCTACCCGTTTTTCCAGCCATATTACACTAACAATTTCTCTTGTGTATGGATTGAACGTACTCCACTAGAGGAACATTTTGAGCCATTAGTGCATATGTGAAAGTTTCATCTTCATGTAATTTACAGGGGGGCGCAATATTCTAAGGGGGCAGAATATTCTACGCCGCTTAGAATATACTGCCCCCCCCCTAGCCGTTTTTCCAGCCATATTGCACAAACAATTTCTTTTGTGTATGGATTGAACGTACTCCACTAGAGGAACATTTTGAGCCATTAGGGCATATGTGAAAGATTCATCTTCATGTAATTTACAGGGGGGGGCAGAATATTCTAAGGGGGCAGAATATTCTACGCCGCTTAGAATATACTGCCCCCCTAGCCGTTTTTCCAGGCATATTGCACAAACAATTTCTTTTGTGTATGGATTGAACGTTCTCCACTAGAGGAATATTTTGAGCCATTAGTGGATATGTGAAAGTTTCATCTTCATGTAATTTACAGGGGGGGCAGAATATTCTAAGGGGGCAGAATATTCTACGCCGCTTAGAATAAACTGCCCCACCTAGCCGTTTTTCCAGGCATATTGCACAAACAATTTCTTTTGTGTTTGGATTGAACGTACTCCACTTGAGGAACATTTTGAGCCATTAGTAGATATGTGGAAGTTTCATCTTCATGTAATTTACAGGGGGGGGCAGAATATTCTAAGGGGGCAGAATATTCTACGCTGCTTAGAATATACTGCCCCCCCCCCCCCCCTACCCGTTTTTCCAGCCATATTGCACTAACAATTTCTCTTGTGTATGGATTGAACGTACTCCTCTAGAGGAACATTTTGAGCCATTAGTGCATATGTGAAAGTTTCATCTTCATGTAATTTACAGGGGGGCGCAATATTCTAAGGGGGCAGAATATTCTACGCCGCTTAGAATATACTGCCCCGCCTAGCCGTTTTTCCAGGTATATTGCACAAACAATTTCTTTTGTGTATGGATTGAACGTACTCCACTAGAGGAACATTTTGAGCCATTAGTGGATATGTGAAAGTTTCATCTTCATGTAATTTACAGGGGGGGGTAGAACATTCTAAGGGGCAGAATATTCTACGCCGCTTAGAATATACTGCCCCCCCTAGCCGTTTTTCCAGCCATATTGCACAAACAAATTCTTTTGTGCATGGATTGAAAGTACTCCACTAGAGGAACATTTTGAGCCATTAGTGGATATGGGAAAGTTTCATCTTCATGTAATTTACAGGGGGCAGAATATTCTATGGGGGCAGAATATTCTACGCCGCTTAGAATATACTGCCCCCCCTAACCGTTTTTCCAGCCATATTGCACAAACAACTTCTTTTGTGTATGGATTGAACGTACTCCACTTGAGGAACATTTTGAGCCATTAGTGGATAAGTGAAAGTTTCATCTTCATGTAATTTACAGGGGGGGCAGAATATTTTAAGGGGGCAGAATATTCTACGCCGCTTAGAATATACTGCCCCCCCTACCCGTTTTTCCAGCCATATTGCACAAACAGATTCTTTTGTGTATGGATTGAAAGTACTCCACTAGAGGAACATTTTGAGCCATTAGTGGATATGTGAAAGTTTCATCTTCATGTAATTTACAGGGGGCAGAATATTCTATGGGGGCAGAATATTCTACGCCGCTTAGAATATACTGCCCCCCCTAACCATTTTTCCAGCCATATTGCACAAACAACTTCTTTTGTGTATGGATTGAACGTACTCCACTTGAGGAACATTTTGAGCCATTAGTGGATAAGTGAAAGTTTCATCTTCATGTAATTTACAGGGGGGGCAGAATATTTTAAGGGGGCAGAATATTCTACGCCGCTTAGAATATACTGCCCCCCCTAGCCGTTTTTCCAGCCATATTGCACAAACAGATTCTTTTGTGTATGGATTGAAAGTACTCCACTAGAGGAACATTTTGAGCCATTAGTGGATATGTGAAAGTTTCATCTTCATGTAATTTACAGGGGGGCAGAATATTCTAAGGGGGCAGAATATTCTACGCCGCTTAGAATATACTGCCCCCCCTAGCCGTTTTTTCAGCCATATTGCACAAACAATTTCTTTTGTGTATGGATTGAACGTACTCCACTAGAGGAACATTTTGAGCCATTAGTGCGTATGTGAAAGTTTCATCTTCATGTAATTTACAGGGGGGGCAGAATATTCTAAGGGGGCAGAATATTCTACGCCACTTAGAATATACTGCCCACTCTGGCCGTTTTTCCAGGCATATTGCGCAAACAATTTTTTTTGTGTATGGATGGAACGTACTCTACTAGAGGAAGATTTTGAGCCATCAGTGGATATGTGAAAGTTTCATCTTCATGTAATTTACAGGGGGGGCAGAATATTCTAAGGGTGGAGAATAATCAACGCCGCCTAGAATATATTGCCCCCTGGCTGTTTTCCCAGGCACGTTGCACAAACAATTTCTTTTGTGTATGGATTGAACGTACTCCACTAGAGAAACATTTTGAGCCATTAGTGGATATGTGAAAGTTTCATCTTCATGTAATTTACACGGGGGGGGGGGGCAGAATATTCTAAGGGGGCAGAATATTCTACCCCGCTTAGAATATACTGCCCCCCCCCTAGCCGTTTTTCCAGGCATATTGCACAAACAATTTCTTTTGTGTATGGATTGAACGTACTCCACTTGAGGAACATTTTGAGGCATTAGTAGATATGTGAAAGTTTCATCTTCATGTAATTTACAGGGGGGCAGAATATTCTAAGGGTGGAGAATAATCTACGCCGCCTACAATATATTGCCCCCTGGCTGTTTTCCCAGGCACGTTGCACAAACAATTTCTTTTGTGTATGGATTGAACGTACTCCACTAGAGGAACATTTTGAGCCATTAGCGGATATGTGAAAGTTTCATCTTCATGTAATTTACACGGGGGGGGGGCAGAATATTCTAAGGGGGCAGAATATTCTACCCCGCTTAGAATATACTGCCCCCCCTAGCCGTTTTTCCAGGCTTATTGCACAAACAGATTCTTTTGTGTATGGATTGAAAGTACTCCACTAGAGGAACATTTTGAGCCATTAATGCATATGTGAAAGTTTCATCTTCATGTAATTTACACGGGGGGGCAGAATATTCTAAGGGGGCAGAATATTCTACCCCGCTTAGAATATACTGCCCCCCTAGCCGTTTTTCCAGGCTTATTGCACAAACAATTTCTTTTGTGTATGGATTGAACGTACTCCACTTGAGGAACATTTTGAGCCATTAGTAGATATGTGAAAATTTCATCTTCATGTAATTTACAGGGGGGGGGCAGAATATTCTAAGGGGGCAGAATATTCTACGCCGCTTAGATTATACTGCCCCCCCCCCCCCCCCTCCCCTACCCATTTTTCCAGCCATATTGCACAAACAATTTCTCTTGTGTATGGATTGAACGTACTCCACTAGAGGAACATTTTGAGCCATTAATGCATATGTGAAAGTTTCATCTTCATGTTATTTACCGGGGGGCAGAATATTCTAAGGGGGCAGAATATTCTACGCCGCTTAGAATATACTGCCCCCCCTAGCCGTTTTTCCAGCCATATTGCATAAACAATTTCTTTTGTGTATGGATTGAACGTACTCCACTAGAGGAACATTTTGAGCCATTAGTGCATATGTGAAAGTTTCATCTTCATGTAATTTGCACGGGGGGGCAGAATATTCTAAGGGGGCAGAATATTCTACCCCGCTTAGAATATACTGCCCCCCTAGCCGTTTTTCCAGGCATATTGCACAAACAATTTCTTTTGTGTATGGATTGAACGTACTCCACTAGAGGAACATTTTGAGCCATTAGTGGATATGTGAAAGTTTTATCTTCATGTAATTTACAGGGGGGGCAGAATATTCTAAGGGGGCAGAATATTCTACGCCGCTTAGAATAAACTGCCCCACCCAGCCGTTTTTCCAGGCATATTGCACAAACAATTTCTTTTGTGTATGGATTGAACGTACTCCACTTGAGGAACACTTTGAGCCATTAGTAGATATGTGGAAGTTTCATCTTCATGTAATTTACAGGGGGGGCAGAATATTCTATGGGGGCAGAATATTCTACGCCGCTTAGAATATACTGCCCCCCCTAGCCGTTTTTCCAGCCATATTGCACAAACAACTTCTTTTGTGTATGGATTGAACGTACTCCACTAGAGAAAAACATTTTGAGCCATTAGTGCGTATGTGAAAGTTTCATCTTCATGTAATTTACAGGGGGGGCAGAATATTCTAAGGGGGCAGAATCTTCTACGCCACTTAGAATATACTGCCCACCCTGGCCGTTTTTCCAGGCATATTGCGCAAACAATTTTTTTTGTGTATGGATGGAACGTACTCTACTAGAGGAAGATTTTGAGCCATCAGTGGATATGTGAAAGTTTCATCTTCATGTAATTTACAGGGGGGCAGAATATTCTAAGGGGGCAGAATATTCTACGCCGCTTAGAATATACTGCCCCCCCTAGCCGTTTTTCCAGCCATATTGCACAAACAACTTCTTTTGTGTATGGATTGAACGTACTCCACTAGAGAAAAACATTTTGAGCCATTAGTGCGTATGTGAAAGTTTCATCTTCATGTAATTTACAGGGGGCAGAATATTCTATGGGGGCAGAATATTCTACGCCGCTTAGAATATACTGCCCCCCCTAGCCGTTTTTCCAGCCATATTGCATAAACAATTTCTTTTGTGTATGGATTGAACGTACTTCACTAGAGGAACATTTTGAGGCATTAGTAGATATGTGAAAGTTTCATCTTCATGTAATTTACAGGGGGGCAGAATATTCTAAGGGTGGAGAATAATCTACGCCGCCTACAATATATTGCCCCCTGGCTGTTTTCCCAGGCACGTTGCACAAACAATTTCATTTGTGTATGGATTGAACGTACTCCACTAGAGGAACATTTTGAGCCATTAGCGGATATGTGAAAGTTTCATCTTCATGTAATTTACAGGGGGGGCAGAATATTTTAAGGGGGCAGAATATTCTACGCCGCTTAGAATATACTGCCCCCCCCCCTAGCCGTTTTTCCAGCCATATTGCACAAACAGATTCTTTTGTGTAAGGATTGAAAGTACTCCACTAGAGGAACATTTTGAGCCATTAGTGGATATGTGAAAGTTTCATCTTCATGTAATTTACAGGGGGGCAGAATATTCTAAGGGGGCAGAATATTCTACGCCGCTTAGAATATACTGCCCCCCCTAGCCGTTTTTCCAGCCATATTGCATAAACAATTTCTTTTGTGTATGGATTGAACGTACTCCACTAGAGGAACATTTTGAGCCATTAGTGCATATGTGAAAGTTTCATCTTCATGTAATTTGCACGGGGGGGCAGAATATTCTAAGGGGGCAGAATATTCTACCCCGCTTAGAATATACTGCCCCCCTAGCCGTTTTTCCAGGCATATTGCACAAACAATTTCTTTTGTGTATGGATTGAACGTACTCCACTAGAGGAACATTTTGAGCCATTAGTGGATATGTGAAAGTTTCATCTTCATGTAATTTACAGGGGGGGCAGAATATTCTAGGGGGGGCAGAATATTCTACGCCGCTTAGAATAAACTGCCCCCCTAGCCGTTTTTCCAGGCATATTGCACAAACAATTTCTTTTGTGTATGGATTGAACGTACTCCACTTGAGGAACATTTTGAGCCATTAGTAGATATGTGGAAGTTTCATCTTCATGTAATTTACAGGGGGGGGCAGAATATTCTAAGGGGGCAGAATATTCTACGCCGCTTAGAATATACTGCCCCCCCCTACCCGTTTTTCCAGCCATATTACACTAACAATTTCTCTTGTGTATGGATTGAACGTACTCCACTAGAGGAACATTTTGAGCCATTAGTGCATATGTGAAAGTTTCATCTTCATGTAATTTACAGGGGGGCGCAATATTCTAAGGGGGCAGAATATTCTACGCCGCTTAGAATATACTGCCCCCCCCCCCTAGCCGTTTTTCCAGCCATATTGCACAAACAATTTCTTTTGTGTATGGATTGAACGTACTCCACTAGAGGAACATTTTGAGCCATTAGGGCATATGTGAAAGATTCATCTTCATGTAATTTACAGGGGGGGCAGAATATTCTAAGGGGGCAGAATATTCTACGCCGCTTAGAATATACTGCCCCCCTAGCCGTTTTTCCAGGCATATTGCACAAACAATTTCTTTTGTGTATGGATTGAACGTTCTCCACTAGAGGAATATTTTGAGCCATTAGTGGATATGTGAAAGTTTCATCTTCATGTAATTTACAGGGGGGGCAGAATATTCTAAGGGGGCAGAATATTCTACGCCGCTTAGAATAAACTGCCCCACCTAGCCGTTTTTCCAGGCATATTGCACAAACAATTTCTTTTGTGTTTGGATTGAACGTACTCCACTTGAGGAACATTTTGAGCCATTAGTAGATATGTGGAAGTTTCATTTTCATGTAATTTACAGGGGGGGGCAGAATATTCTAAGGGGGCAGAATATTCTACGCTGCTTAGAATATACTGCCCCCCCCCCCCCCTACCCGTTTTTCCAGCCATATTGCACTAACAATTTCTCTTGTGTATGGATTGAACGTACTCCTCTAGAGGAACATTTTGAGCCATTAGTGCATATGTGAAAGTTTCATCTTCATGTAATTTACAGGGGGGCGCAATATTCTAAGGGGGCAGAATATTCTACGCCGCTTAGAATATACTGCCCCGCCTAGCCGTTTTTCCAGGTAT
The DNA here is from genome assembly GCF_029227915.1 of Hydractinia symbiolongicarpus. NCBI lineage: Eukaryota > Metazoa > Cnidaria > Hydrozoa > Anthoathecata > Hydractiniidae > Hydractinia > Hydractinia symbiolongicarpus. Next base: position 2,854,257 of record NC_079882.1, on the reverse strand, counting down.
ATTGCACAAACAATTTCTTTTGTGTATGGATTGAACGTACTCCACTAGAGGAACATTTTGAGCCATTAGTGGATATGTGAAAGTTTCATCTTCATGTAATTTACAGGGGGGGTAGAACATTCTAAGGGGCAGAATATTCTACGCCGCTTAGAATATACTGCCCCCCCTAGCCGTTTTTCCAGCCATATTGCACAAACAAATTCTTTTGTGTATGGATTGAAAGTACTCCACTAGAGGAACATTTTGAGCCATTAGTGGATATGGGAAAGTTTCATCTTCATGTAATTTACAGGGGGCAGAATATTCTATGGGGGCAGAATATTCTACGCCGCTTAGAATATACTGCCCCCCCTAACCGTTTTTCCAGCCATATTGCACAAACAACTTCTTTTGTGTATGGATTGAACGTACTCCACTTGAGGAACATTTTGAGCCATTAGTGGATAAGTGAAAGTTTCATCTTCATGTAATTTACAGGGGGGGCAGAATATTTTAAGGGGGCAGAATATTCTACGCCGCTTAGAATATACTGCCCCCCCTACCCGTTTTTCCAGCCATATTGCACAAACAGATTCTTTTGTGTATGGATTGAAAGTACTCCACTAGAGGAACATTTTGAGCCATTAGTGGATATGTGAAAGTTTCATCTTCATGTAATTTACAGGGGGCAGAATATTCTATGGGGGCAGAATATTCTACGCCGCTTAGAATATACTGCCCCCCCTAACCATTTTTCCAGCCATATTGCACAAACAACTTCTTTTGTGTATGGATTGAACGTACTCCACTTGAGGAACATTTTGAGCCATTAGTGGATAAGTGAAAGTTTCATCTTCATGTAATTTACAGGGGGGGCAGAATATTTTAAGGGGGCAGAATATTCTACGCCGCTTAGAATATACTGCCCCCCCTAGCCGTTTTTCCAGCCATATTGCACAAACAGATTCTTTTGTGTATGGATTGAAAGTACTCCACTAGAGGAACATTTTGAGCCATTAATGGATATGTGAAAGTTTCATCTTCATGTAATTTACAGGGGGGCAGAATATTCTAAGGGGGCAGAATATTCTACGCCGCTTAGAATATACTGCCCCCCCTAGCCGTTTTTTCAGCCATATTGCACAAACAATTTCTTTTGTGTATGGATTGAACGTACTCCACTAGAGGAACATTGTGAGCCATTAGTGCGTATGTGAAAGTTTCATCTTCATGTAATTTACAGGGGGGGCAGAATATTCTAAGGGGGCAGAATATTCTACGCCACTTAGAATATACTGCCCACTCTGGCCGTTTTTCCAGGCATATTGCGCAAACAATTTTTTTTGTGTATGGATGGAACGTACTCTACTAGAGGAAGATTTTGAGCCATCAGTGGATATGTGAAAGTTTCATCTTCATGTAATTTACAGGGGGGGCAGAATATTCTAAGGGTGGAGAATAATCAACGCCGCCTAGAATATATTGCCCCCTGGCTGTTTTCCCAGGCACGTTGCACAAACAATTTCTTTTGTGTATGGATTGAACGTACTCCACTAGAGAAACATTTTGAGCCATTAGTGGATATGTGAAAGTTTCATCTTCATGTAATTTACACGGGGGGGGGGCAGAATATTCTAAGGGGGCAGAATATTCTACCCCGCTTAGAATATACTGCCCCCCCCCTAGCCGTTTTTCCAGGCATATTGCACAAACAATTTCTTTTGTGTATGGATTGAACGTACTCCACTTGAGGAACATTTTGAGGCATTAGTAGATATGTCAAAGTTTCATCTTCATGTAATTTACAGGGGGGCAGAATATTCTAAGGGTGGAGAATAATCTACGCCGCCTACAATATATTGCCCCCTGGCTGTTTTCCCAGGCACGTTGCACAAACAATTTCTTTTGTGTATGGATTGAACGTACTCCACTAGAGGAACATTTTGAGCCATTAGCGGATATGTGAAAGTTTCATCTTCATGTAATTTACACGGGGGGGGAGAATATTCTAAGGGGGCAGAATATTCTACCCCGCTTAGAATATACTGCCCCCCCTAGCCGTTTTTCCAGGCTTATTGCACAAACAGATTCTTTTGTGTATGGATTGAAAGTACTCCACTAGAGGAACATTTTGAGCCATTAATGCATATGTGAAAGTTTCATCTTCATGTAATTTACACGGGGGGGCAGAATATTCTAAGGGGGCAGAATATTCTACCCCGCTTAGAATATACTGCCCCCCTAGCCGTTTTTCCAGGCTTATTGCACAAACAATTTCTTTTGTGTATGGATTGAACGTACTCCACTTGAGGAACATTTTGAGCCATTAGTAGATATGTGAAAATTTCATCTTCATGTAATTTACAGGGGGGGGGGCAGAATATTCTAAGGGGGCAGAATATTCTACGCCGCTTAGATTATACTGCCCCCCCCCCTCCCCTACCCATTTTTCCAGCCATATTGCACAAACAATTTCTCTTGTGTATGGATTGAACGTACTCCACTAGAGGAACATTTTGAGCCATTAATGCATATGTGAAAGTTTCATCTTCATGTTATTTACAGGGGGGCAGAATATTCTAAGGGGGCAGAATATTCTACGCCGCTTAGAATATACTGCCCCCCCTAGCCGTTTTTCCAGCCATATTGCATAAACAATTTCTTTTGTGTATGGATTGAACGTACTCCACTAGAGGAACATTTTGAGCCATTAGTGCATATGTGAAAGTTTCATCTTCATGTAATTTGCACGGGGGGGCAGAATATTCTAAGGGGGCAGAATATTCTACCCCGCTTAGAATATACTGCCCCCCTAGCCGTTTTTCCAGGCATATTGCACAAACAATTTCTTTTGTGTATGGATTGAACGTACTCCACTAGAGGAACATTTTGAGCCATTAGTGGATATGTGAAAGTTTTATCTTCATGTAATTTATAGGGGGGGCAGAATATTCTAAGGGGGCAGAATATTCTACGCCGCTTAGAATAAACTGCCCCACCCAGCCGTTTTTCCAGGCATATTGCACAAACAATTTCTTTTGTGTATGGATTGAACGTACTCCACTTGAGGAACACTTTGAGCCATTAGTAGATATGTGGAAGTTTCATCTTCATGTAATTTACAGGGGGGGCAGAATATTCTAAGGGGGCAGAATATTCTACGCCGCTTAGAATATACTGCCCCGCCTAGCCGTTTTTCCAGGTATATTGCACAAACAATTTCTTTTGTGTATGGATTGAACGTACTCCACTAGAGGAACATTTTGAGCCATTAGTGGATATGTGAAAGTTTCATCTTCATGTAATTTACAGGGGGGGCAGAACATTCTAAGGGGCAGAATATTCTACGCCGCTTAGAATATACTGCCCCCCCTAGCCGTTTTTCCAGCCATATTGCACAAACAAATTCTTTTGTGTATGGATTGAAAGTACTCCACTAGAGGAACATTTTGAGCCATTAGTGGATATGTGAAAGTTTCATCTTCATGTAATTTACAGGGGGCAGAATATTCTAAGGGGGCAGAATATTCTACCCCGCTTAGAATATACTGCCCCCCTAGCCGTTTTTCCAGGCATATTGCACAAACAATTTCTTTTGTGTATGGATTGAACGTACTCCACTAGAGGAACATTTTGAGCCATTAGTGGATATGTGAAAGTTTCATCTTCATGTAATTTACAGGGGGGCAGAATATTCTAAGGGGGCAGAATATTCTACGCCGCTTAGAATAAACTGCCCCACCTAGCCGTTTTTCCAGGCATATTGAACAAACAATTTCTTTTGTGTATGGATTGAACGTACTCCACTTGAGGAACATTTTGAGCCATTAGTAGATATGTGGAAGTTTCATCTTCATGTAATTTACAGGGGGGTGCAATATTCTAAGGGGGCAGAATATTCTACGGCGCTTAGAATATACTGCCCCGCCTAGCCGTTTTTCCAGGTATATTGCACAAACATTTTCTTTTGTGTATGGATTGAACGTACTCCACTAGAGGAACATTTTGAGCCATTAGTGCATATGTGAAAGTTTCATCTTCATGTAATTTGCACGGGGGGGCAGAATATTCTAAGGGGGCAGAATATTCTACCCCGCTTAGAATATACTGCCCCCCTAGCCGTTTTTCCAGGCATATTGCACAAACAATTTCTTTTGTGTATGGATTGAACGTACTCCACTAGAGGAACATTTTGAGCCATTAGTGGATATGTGAAAGTTTCATCTTCATGTAATTTACAGGGGGGCAGAATATTCTAAGGGTGGAGAATAATCTACGCCGCCTACAATATATTGCCCCCTGGCTGTTTTCCCAGGCACGTTGCACAAACAATTTCATTTGTGTATGGATTGAACGTACTCCACTAGAGGAACATTTTGAGCCATTAGCGGATATGTGAAAGTTTCATCTTCATGTAATTTACAGGGGGGGCAGAATATTCTAAGGGGGCAGAATATTCTACGCCGCTTAGATTATACTGGCCCCCCCCCCTACCCATTTTTCCAGCCATATTGCACAAACAATTTTTTTGTGTATGGATTGAACGTAATCCACTAGAGGAACATTTTGAGCCATTAATGCATATGTGAAAGTTTCATCTTCATGTTATTTACAGGGGGGGGGGCCAATAATCTAAGGGGGCAGAATATTCTACGCCGCTTAGAATATACTGCCCCCCTAGCCGTTTCTCCATGTATATTGCACAAACAATTTCTTTTGTGTATGGATTGAACGTACTCCACTAGAGGAACATTTTGAGCCATTAGTGGATAAGTGAAAGTTTCATCTTCATGTAATTTACAGGGGGGGCAGAATATTTTAAGGGGGCAGAATATTCTACGCCGCTTAGAATATACTGCCCCCCCTAGCCGTTTTTCCAGCCATATTGCACAAACAGATGCTTTTGTGTATGGATTGAAAGTACTCCACTAGAGGAACATTTTGAGCCATTAGTGGATATGTGAAAGTTTCATCTTCATGTAATTTACAGGGGGGCAGAATATTCTAAGGGGGCAGAATATTCTACGCCGCTTAGAATATACTGCCCCCCCTAGCCGTTTTTCCAGCCATATTGCACAAACAATTTCTTTTGTGTATGGATTGAACGTACTCCACTAGAGGAACATTTTGAGCCATTAGCGGATATGTGAAAGTTTCATCTTCATGTAATTTACACGGGGGGGCAGAATATTCTAAGGGGGCAGAATATTCTACCCCGCTTAGAATATACTGCCCCCCCCTAGCCGTTTTTCCAGGCTTATTGCACAAACAATTTCTTTTGTGTATGGATTGAACGTACTCTACTTGAGGAACATTTTGAGCCATTAGTAGATATGTGAAAGTTTCATCTTCATGTAATTTACAGGGGGGGCAGAATATTCTAAGGGGGCAGAATATTCTACGCCGCTTAGATTATACTGCCCCCCCCCCTACCCATTTTTCCAGCCATATTGCACAAACAATTTCTCTTGTGTATGGATTGAACGTACTCCACTAGAGGAACATTTTGAGCCATTAATGCATATGTGAAAGTTTCATCTTCATGTTATTTACAGGGGGGGGGGCACAATATTCTAAGGGGGCAGAATATTCTACGCCGCTTAGAATATACTGCCCCCCTAGCTGTTTTTCCACGTATATAGCACAAACAATTTCTTTTGTGTATGGATTGAACGTACTCCACTAGAGGAACATTTTGAGCCATTAGTGGATAAGTGAAAGTTTCATCTTCATGTAATTTACAGGGGGGGCAGAATATTTTAAGGGGGCAGAATATTCTACGCCGCTTAGAATATACTGCCCCCCCTAGCCGTTTTTCCAGCCATATTGCACAAACAGATTCTTTTGTGTAAGGATTGAAAGTACTCCACTAGAGGAACATTTTGAGCCATTAGTGGATATGTGAAAGTTTCATCTTCATGTAATTTACAGGGGGGCAGAATATTCTAAGGGGGCAGAATATTCTACGCCGCTTAGAATATACTGCCCCCCCTAGCCGTTTTTCCAGCCATATTGCATAAACAATTTCTTTTGTGTATGGATTGAACGTACTCCACTAGAGGAACATTTTGAGCCATTAGTGCATATGTGAAAGTTTCATCTTCATGTAATTTGCACGGGGGGGCAGAATATTCTAAGGGGGCAGAATATTCTACCCCGCTTAGAATATACTGCCCCCCTAGCCGTTTTTCCAGGCATATTGCACAAACAATTTCTTTTGTGTATGGATTGAACGTACTCCACTAGAGGAACATTTTGAGCCATTAGTGGATATGTGAAAGTTTCATCTTCATGTAATTTACAGGGGGGGGCAGAATATTCTAGGGGGGCAGAATAATCTACGCCGCCTACAATATAATGCCCCCTGGCTGTTTTCCCAGGCACGTTGCACAAACAATTTCATTTGTGTATGGTTTGAACGTACTCCACTAGAGGAACATTTTGAGCCATTAGCGGATATGTGAAAGTTTCATCTTCATGTAATTTACAGGGGGGGCAGAATATTCTAAGGGGGCAGAATATTCTACGCCGCTTAGATTATACTGCCCCCCCCCCCCCCCCTACCCATTTTTCCAGCCATATTGCACAAACAATTTTTCTTGTGTATGGATTGAACGTACTCCACTAGAGGAACATTTTGAGCCATTAATGCATATGTGAAAGTTTCATCTTCATGTTATTTACAGGGGGGGGGGCACAATAATCTAAGGGGGCAGAATATTCTACGCCGCTTAGAATATACTGCCCCCCTAGCCGTTTCTCCATGTATATTGCACAAACAATTTCTTTTGTGTATGGATTGAACGTACTCCACTAGAGGAACATTTTGAGCCATTAGTGGATAAGTGAAAGTTTCATCTTCATGTAATTTACAGGGGGGGGGCAGAATATTTTAAGGGGGCAGAATATTCTACGCCGCTTAGAATATACTGCCCCCCCTAGCCGTTTTTCCAGCCATATTGCACAAACAGATTCTTTTGTGTATGGATTGAAAGTACTCCACTAGAGGAACATTTTGAGCCATTAGTGGATATGTGAAAGTTTCATCTTCATGTAATTTACAGGGGGGCAGAATATTCTAAGGGGGCAGAATATTCTACGCCGCTTAGAATATACTGCCCCCCCCTAGCCGTTTTTCCAGCCATATTGCACAAACAATTTCTTTTGTGTATGGATTGAACGTACTCCACTAGAGGAACATTTTGAGCCATTAGCGGATATTTGAAAGTTTCATCTTCATGTAATTTACACGGGGGGGCAGAATATTCTAAGGGGGCAGAATATTCTACCCCGCTTAGAATATACTGCCCCCCCTAGCCGTTTTTCCAGGCTTATTGCACAAACAATTTCTTTTGTGTATGGATTGAACGTACTCTACTTGAGGAACATTTTGAGCCATTAGTAGATATGTGAAAGTTTCATCTTCATGTAATTTACAGGGGGGGCAGAATATTCTAAGGGGGCAGAATATTCTACGCCGCTTAGATTATACTGCCCCCCCCCCCTACCCATTTTTCCAGCCATATTGCACAAACAATTTCTCTTGTGTATGGATTGAACGTACTCCACTAGAGGAACATTTTGAGCCATTAATGCATATGTGAAAGTTTCATCTTCATGTTATTTACAGGGGGGGGGGGCACAATATTCTAAGGGAGCAGAATATTCTACGCCGCTTAGAATATACTGCCCCCCTAGCCGTTTTTCCACGTATATAGCACAAACAATTTCTTTTGTGTATGGATTGAACGTACTCCACTAGAGGAACATTTTGAGCCATTAGTGGATAAGTGAAAGTTTCATCTTCATGTAATTTACAGGGGGGGCAGAATATTTTAAGGGGGCAGAATATTCTACGCCGCTTAGAATATACTGCCCCCCCTAGCCGTTTTTCCAGCCATATTGCACAAACAGATTCTTTTGTGTAAGGATTGAAAGTACTCCACTAGAGGAACATTTTGAGCCATTAGTGGATATGTGAAAGTTTCATCTTCATGTAATTTTCAGGGGGGCAGAATATTCTAAGGGGGCAGAATATTCTACGCCGCTTAGAATATACTGCCCCCCCCCTAGCCGTTTTTCCAGCCATATTGCAGAAACAATTTCTTTTGTGTATGGATTGAACGTATTCCACTAGAGGAACATTTTGAGCCATTAGTGCATATGTGAAAGTTTCATCTTCATGTAATTTGCACGGGGGGGCAGAATATTCTAAGGGGGCAGAATATTCTACCCCGCTTAGAATATACTGCCCCCCTAGCCGTTTTTCCAGGCATATTGCACAAACAATTTCTTTTGTGTATGGATTGAACGTACTCCACTAGAGGAACATTTTGAGCCATTAGTGGATATGTGAAAGTTTCATCTTCATGTAATTTACAGGGGGGGCAGAATATTCTAGGGGGGCAGAATATTCTACGCCGCTTAGAATAAACTGCCCCACCTAGCCGTTTTTCCAGGCATATTGCACAAACAATTTCTTTTGTGTATGGATTGAACGTACTCCACTTGAGGAACATTTTGAGCCATTAGTAGATATGTGGAAGTTTCATCTTCATGTAATTTACAGGGGGGGGGGGGGCAGAATATTCTAAGGGGGCAGAATATTCTACGCCGCTTAGAATATACTGCCCCCCCTACCCGTTTTTCCAGCCATATTGCACTAACAATTTCTCTTGTGTATGGATTGAACGTACTCCACTAGAGGAACATTTTGAGCCATTAGTGCATATGTGAAAGTTTCATCTTCATGTAATTTACAGGGGGGCGCAATATTCTAAGGGGGCAGAATATTCTACGCCGCTTAGAATATACTGCCCCCCCCCCCTAGCTGTTTTTCCAGCCATATTGCACAAACAATTTCTTTTGTGTATGGATTGAACGTACTCCACTAGAGGAACATTTTGAGCCATTAGGGCATATGTGAAAGATTCATCTTCATGTAATTTACAGGGGGGGCAGAATATTCTAAGGGGGCAGAATATTCTACGCCGCTTAGAATAAACTGCCCCACCTAGCCGTTTTTCCAGGCATATTGCACAAACAATTTCTTTTGTGTATGGTTTGAACGTACTCCACTTGAGGAACATTTTGAGCCATTAGTAGATATGTGGAAGTTTCATCTTCATGTAATTTACAGGGGGGGGCAGAATATTCTAAGGGGGCAGAATATTCTACGCTGCTTAGAATACACTGCCCCCCCCTACCCGTTTTTCCAGCCATATTGCACTAACAATTTCTCTTGTGTATGGATTGAACGTACTCCACTAGAGGAACATTTTGAGCCATTAGTGCATATGTGAAAGTTTCATCTTCATGTAATTTACAGGGGGGCGCAATATTCTAAGGGGGCAGAATATTCTACGCCGCTTAGAATATACTGCCCCGCCTAGCCGTTTTTCCAGGTATATTGCACAAACAATTTCTTTTGTGTATGGATTGAACGTACTCCACTAGAGGAACATTTTGAGCCATTAGTGGATATGTGAAAGTTTCATCTTCATGTAATTTACAGGGGGGGTAGAACATTCTAAGGGGCAGAATATTCTACGCCGCTTAGAATATACTGCCCCCCCTAACCGTTTTTCCAGCCATATTGCACAAACAACTTCTTTTGTGTATGGATTGAACGTACTCCACTTGAGGAACATTTTGAGCCATTAGTGGATAAGTGAAAGTTTCATCTTCATGTAATTTACAGGGGGGGGCAGAATATTTTAAGGGGGCAGAATATTCTACGCCGCTTAGAATATACTGCCCCCCCTAGCCGTTTTTCCAGCCATATTGCACAAACAGATTCTTTTGTGTATGGATTGAAAGTACTCCACTAGAGAAACATTTTGAGCCATTAGTGGATATGTGAAAGTTTCATCTTCATGTAATTTACAGGGGGGCAGAATATTCTAAGGGGGCAGAATATTCTACGCCGCTTAGAATATACTGCCCCCCCTAGCCGTTTTTCCAGCCATATTGCACAAACAATTTCTTTTGTGTATGGATTGAACGTACTCCACTAGAGGAACATTTTGAGCCATTAGCGGATATGTGAAAGTTTCATCTTCATGTAATTTACACGGGGGGGCAGAATATTCTAAGGGGGCAGAATATTCTACCCCGCTTAGAATATACTGCCCCCCCCCTAGCCGTTTTTCCAGGCTTATTGCACAAACAATTTCTTTTGTGTATGGATTGAACGTACTCTACTTGAGGAACATTTTGAGCCATTAGTAGATATGTGAAAGTTTCATCTTCATGTAATTTACAGGGGGGGCAGAATATTCTAAGGGGGCAGAATATTCTACGCCGCTTAGATTATACTGCCCCCCCCCCTACCCATTTTTCCAGCCATATTGCACAAACAATTTCTTTTGTGTATGGATTGAACGTACTCCACTAGAGGAACATTTTGAGCCATTAATGCATATGTGAAAGTTTCATCTTCATGTTATTTACAGGGGGGCACAATATTCTAAGGGGGCAGAATATTCTACGCCGCTTAGAATATACTGCCCCCCCCTAGCCGTTTTTCCACGTATATTGCACAAACAATTTCTTTTGTGTATGGATTGAACGTACTCCACTAGAGGAACATTTTGAGCCATTAGTGGAGAAGTGAAAGTTTCATCTTCATGTAATTTGCACGGGGGGGCAGAATATTCTAAGGGGGCAGAATATTCTACCCCGCTTAGAATATACTGCCCCCCTAGCCGTTTTCCAGGCATATTGCACAAACAATTTCTTTTGTGTATGGATTGAACGTACTCCTCTAGAGGAACATTTTGAGCCATTAGTGGATATGTGAAAGTTTCATCTTCATGTAATTTACAGGGGGGGCAGAATATTCTAAGGGGGCAGAATATTCTACGCCGCTTAGAATAAACTGCCCCACCTAGCCGTTTTTCCAGGCATATTGCACAAACAATTTCTTTTGTGTATGGATTGAACGTACTCCACTAGAGGAACATTTTGAGCCATTAGTGCATATGTGAAAGTTTCATCTTCATGTAATTTACAGGGGGGGGCAGAATATTCTAAGGGGGCAGAATATTCTACCCCGCTTAGAATATACTGCCCCCCTAGCCGTTTTCCAGGCATATTGCACAAACAATTTCTTTTGTGTATGGATTGAACGTACTCCTCTAGAGGAACATTTTGAGCCCTTAGTGGATATGTGAAAGTTTCATCTTCATGTAATTTACAGGGGGGGGCAGAATATTCTAAGGGGGCAGAATATTCTACCCCGCTTAGAATATACTGCCCCCCTAGCCGTTTTTCCAGGCATATTGCACAAACAATTTCTTTTGTGTATGGATTGAACGTACTCCTCTAGAGGAACATTTTGAGCCATTAGTGGATATGTGAAAGTTTCATCTTCATGTAATTTACAGGGGGGCAGAATATTCTATGTGGGCAGAATATTCTACGCCGCTTAGAATATACTGCCCCCCCCCCCCCTAGCCGTTTTTCCAGCCATATTGCACAAACAATTTCTTTTGTGTATGGATTGAAAGTACTCTACTAGAGGAAGATTTTGAGCCATCAGTGGATATGTGAAAGTTTCATCTTCATGTAATTTACAGGGGGGCAAAATATTCTAAGGGTGGAGAATAATCAACGCCGCCTAGAATATATTGCCCCCTGGCTGTTTTCCCAGGCACGTTGCACAAACAATTTCTTTTGTGTATGGATTGAACGTACTCCACTAGAGAAACATTTTGAGCCATTAGTGGATATGTGAAAGTTTCATCTTCATGTAATTTACACGGGGGGGGGGCAGAATATTCTAAGGGGGCAGAATATTCTACCCCGCTTAGAATATACTGCCCCCCCCTAGCCGTTTTTCCAAGCATATTGCACAAACAATTTCTTTTGTGTATGGATTGAACGTACTCCACTTGAGGAACATTTTGAGGCATTAGTAGATATGTGAAAGTTTCATCTTCATGTAATTTACAGGGGGCAGAATATTCTAAGGGTGGAGAATAATCTACGCCGCCTACAATATATTGCCCCCTGGCTGTTTTCCCAGGCACGTTGCACAAACAATTTCTTTTGTGTATGGATTGAACGTACTCCACTAGAGGAACATTTTGAGCCATTAGCAGATATGTGAAAATTTCATCTTCATGTAATTTACACGGGGGGGCAGAATATTCTAAGGGGGCAGAATATTCTACCCCGCTTAGAATATACTGCCCCCCCCCCCTAGCCGTTTTTCCAGGCTTATTGCACAAACAAATTCTTTTGGGTATAAATTGAACGTACTCCACTTGAGGAACATTTTGAGCCATTAGTAGATATGTGAAAGTTTCATCTTCATGTAATTTACAGGGGGGGGGGGCAGAATATTCTAAGGGGGCAGAATATTCTACGCCGCTTAGATTATACTGCCCCCCCCCCCCTACCCATTTTTCCAGCCATATTGCACAAACAATTTCTCTTGTGTATGGATTGAACGTACTCCACTAGAGGAACATTTTGAGCCATTAGTGGATATGTGAAAGTTTCATCTTCATGTAATTTACAGGGGGGGGGGGGGGGCAGAATATTCTAAGGGGGCAGAATATTCTACGCCGCTTAGAATATACTGCCCCCCCCTAGCCGTTTTTCCACGTATATTGCACAAACAATTTCTTTTGTGTATGGATTGAACGTACTCCACTAGAGGAACATTTTGAGCCATTAGTGGATAAGTGAAAGTTTCATCTTCATGTAATTTACAGGGGGCAGAATATTTTAAGGGGGCAGAATATTCTACGCCGCTTAGAATATACTGCCCCCCCTAGCCGTTTTTCCAGCCATATTGTACAAACAGATTCTTTTGTGTATGGATTGAAAGTACTCCACTAGAGGAACATTTTGAGCCATTAGTGGATATGTGAAAGTTTCATCTTCATGTAATTTACAGGGGGGCAGAATATTCTAAGGGGGCAGAATATTCTACGCCGCTTAGAATATACTGCCCCCCCTAGCCGTTTTTCCAGCCATATTGCATAAACAATTTCTTTTGTGTATGGATTGAACGTACTCCACTAGAGGAACATTTTGAGCCATTAGTGCATATGTGAAAGTTTCATTTTCATGTAATTTGCACGGGGGGGCAGAATATTCTAAGGGGGCAGAATATTCTACGCCGCTTAGATTATACTGCCCCCCCCCCCTACCCATTTTTCCAGCCATATTGCACAAACAATTTCTCTTGTGTATGGATTGAACGTACTCCACTAGAGGAACATTTTGAGCCATTAATGCATATGTGAAAGTTTCATCTTCATGTAATTTACAGGGGGGGGGGGGCAGAATATTCTAAGGGGGCAGAATATTCTACGCCGCTTAGAATATACTGCCCCCCTAGCCGTTTTTCCACGTATATTGCACAAACAATTTCTTTTGTGTATGGATTGAACGTACTCCACTAGAGGAACATTTTGAGCCATTAGTGGATAAGTGAAAGTTTCATCTTCATGTAATTTACAGGGGGGGCAGAATATTTTAAGGGGGCAGAATATTCTACGCCGCTTAGAATATACTGCCCCCCCTAGCCGTTTTTCCAGCCATATTGTACAAACAGATTCTTTTGTGTATGGATTGAAAGTACTCCACTAGAGGAACATTTTGAGCCATTAGTGGATATGTGAAAGTTTCATCTTCATGTAATTTACAGGGGGGCAGAATATTCTAAGGGGGCAGAATATTCTACGCCGCTTAGAATATACTGCCCCCCCCTAGCCGTTTTTCCAGCCATATTGCATAAACAATTTCTTTTGTGTATGGATTGAACGTACTCCACTAGAGGAACATTTTGAGCCATTAGTGCATATGTGAAAGTTTCATTTTCATGTAATTTGCACGGGGGGGCAGAATATTCTAAGGGGGCAGAATATTCTACCCCGCTTAGAATATACTGCCCCCCTAGCCGTTTTTCCAGGCATATTGCACAAACAATTTCTTTTGTGTATGGATTGAACGTACTCCACTAGAGGAACATTTTGAGCCATTAGTGGATATGTGAAAGTTTCATCTTCATGTAATTTACAGGGGGGGCAGAATATTCTTAGGGGGCAGAATATTCTACGCCGCTTAGAATAAACTGCCCCACCTAGCCGTTTTTCCAGGCATATTGCACAAACAATTTCTTTTGTGTATGGATTGAACGTACTTCACTTGAGGAACATTTTGAGCCATTAGTAGATATGTGGAAGTTTCATCTTCATGTAATTTACAGGGGGGGCAGAATATTCTAAGGGGGCAGAATATTCTACGCCGCTTAGAATATACTGCCCCCCCCCCTACCTGTTTTTCCAGGTATATTGCACAAACAATTTCTTTTGTGTATGGATTGAACGTATTCCACTAGAGGAACATTTTGAGCCATTAGTGGATATGTGAAAGTTTCATCTTCATGTAATTTACAGGGGGGGGCAGAACATTCTAAGGGGCAGAATATTCTACGCCGCTTAGAATATACTGCCCCCCTAGCCGTTTTTCCAGCCATATTGCACAAACAAATTCTTTTGTGTATGGATTGAAAGTACTCCACTAGAGGAACATTTTGAGCCATTAGTGGATATGTGAAAGTTTCATCTTCATGTAATTTACAGGGGCTAGAATATTCTAAGGGGGCAGAATAATCTACCCCGCTTAGAATATACTGCCCCCCTAGCCGTTTTTCCAGGCATATTGCACAAACAATTTCTTTTGTGTATGGATTGAACGTACTCCACTAGAGGAACATTTTGAGCCATTAGTGGATATGTGAAAGTTTCATCTTCATGTAATTTACAGGGGGGGCAGAATATTCTAAGGGGGCAGAATATTCTACGCCGCTTAGAATAAACTGCCCCACCTAGCCGTTTTTCCAGGCATATTGCACAAACAATTTCTTTTGTGTATGGATTGAACGTACTCCACTTGAGGAACATTTTGAGCCATTAGTAGATATGTGGAAGTTTCATCTTCATGTAATTTACAGGGGGACGCAATATTCTAAGGGGGCAGAATATTCTACGCCGCTTAGAATATACTGCCCCGCCTAGCCGTTTTTCCAGGTATATTGCACAAACAATTTCTTTTGTGTATGGATTGAACGTACTCCACTTGAGGAACATTTTGAGCCATTAGTAGATATGTGGAAGTTTCATCTTCATGTAATTTACAGGGGGGCGCAATATTCTAAGGGGGCAGAATATTCTACGCCGCTTAGAATATACTGCCCCGCCTAGCCGTTTTTCCAGGTATATTGCACAAACAATTTCTTTTGTGTATGGATTGAACGTACTCCACTAGAGGAACATTTTGAGCCATTAGTGGATATGTGAAAGTTTCATCTTCATGTAATTTACAGGGGGGGCAGAACATTCTATGGGGGCAGAATATTCTACGCCGCTTAGAATATACTGCCCCCCCTAACCGTTTTTCCAGCCATATTGCACAAACAACTTCTTTTGTGTATGGATTGAACGTACTCCACTTGAGGAACATTTTGAGGCATTAGTAGATATGTGAAAGTTTCATCTTCATGTAATTTACAGGGGGGCAGAATATTCTAAGGGGGCAGAATATTCTACGCCGCTTAGAATATACTGCCCCCCCTAGCCGTTTTTCCAGCCATATTGCACAAACAATTTCTTTTGTGTATGGATTGAACGTACTCCACTAGAGGAACATTTTGAGCCATTAGCGGATATGTGAAAGTTTCATCTTCATGTAATTTACACGGGGGGGCAGAATATTCTAAGGGGGCAGAATATTCTACCCCGCTTAGAATATACTGCCCCCCCCTAGCCGTTTTTCCAGGCTTATTGCACAAACAATTTCTTTTGTGTATGGATTGAACGTACTCTACTTGAGGAACATTTTGAGCCATTAGTAGATATGTGAAAGTTTCATCTTCATGTAATTTACAGGGGGGGCAGAATATTCTAAGGGGGCAGAATATTCTACGCCGCTTAGATTATACTGCCCCCCCCCCCTACCCATTTTTCCAGCCATATTGCACAAACAATTTCTCTTGTGTATGGATTGAACGTACTCCACTAGAGGAACATTTTGAGCCATTAATGCATATGTGAAAGTTTCATCTTCATGTTATTTACAGGGGGGCACAATATTCTAAGGGGGCAGAATATTCTACGCCGCTTAGAATATACTGCCCCCCCCTAGCCGTTTTTCCACGTATATTGCACAAACAATTTCTTTTGTGTATGGATTGAACGTACTCCACTAGAGGAACATTTTGAGCCATTAGTGGAGAAGTGAAAGTTTCATCTTCATGTAATTTGCACGGGGGGGCAGAATATTCTAAGGGGGCAGAATATTCTACCCCGCTTAGAATATACTGCCCCCCTAGCCGTTTTCCAGGCATATTGCACAAACAGATTCTTTTGTATATGGATTGAAAGTACTCCACTAGAGGAACATGTTGAGCCATTAGTGGATATGTGAAAGTTTCATCTTCATGTAATTTATAGGGGGGCAGAATATTCTAAGGGGGCAGAATATTCTACGCCGCTTAGAATATACTGCCCCCCCTAGCCGTTTTTCCACGTATATTGCACAAACAATTTCTTTTGTGTATGGATTGAACGTACTCCACTAGAGGAACATTTTGAGCCATTAGTGGATAAGTGAAAGTTTCATCTTCATGTAATTTACAGGGGGGCAGAATATTCTAAGGGGGCAGAATATTCTACGCCGCTTAGAATATACTGCCCCCCCTACCCGTTTTTCCAGCCATATTGCATAAACAATTTTTTTTGTGTATGGATTGAACGTACTTCACTAGAGGAACATTTTGAGCCATTAGTGCATATGTGAAAGTTTCATCTTTATGTAATTTGCACGGGGGGGCAGAATATTCTAAGGGGGCAGAATATTCTACCCCGCTTAGAATATACTGCCCCCCTAGCCGTTTTCCAGGCATATTGCACAAACAATTTCTTTTGTGTATGGATTGAACGTACTCCTCTAGAGGAACATTTTGAGCCCTTAGTGGATATGTGAAAGTTTCATCTTCATGTAATTTACAGGGGGGCAGAATATTCTATGGGGGCAGAATATTCTACGCCGCTTAGAATATACTGCCCCCCCTAGCCGTTTTTCCAGCCATATTGCACAAATAACTTCTTTTGTGTATGGATTGAACGTACTCCTCTAGAGGAACATTTTGAGCCATTAGTGCGTACGTGAAAGTTTCATCTTCATGTAATTTACAGGGGGGGCAGAATATTCTAAGGGGGCAGAATATTCTACGCCACTTAGAATATACTGCCCCCCCCTAGCCGTTTTTCCAGCCATATTGCACAAACAGATTCTTTTGTGTATGGATTGAAAGTACTCCACTAGAGGAACTTTTTGAGCCATTAGTGGATATGTGAAAGTTTCATCTTCATGTAATTTATAGGGGGGCAGAATATTCTAAGGGGGCAGAATATTCTACGCCGCTTAGAATATACTGCCCCCCCTAGCCGTTTTTCCACGTATATTGCACAAACAATTTTTTTTGTGTATGGATTGAACGTACTCCACTAGAGGAACATTTTGAGCCATTAGTGGATAAGTGAAAGTTTCATCTTCATGTAATTTACAGGGGGGCAGAATATTCTAAGGGGGCAGAATATTCTACGCCGCTTAGAATATACTGCCCCCCCTACCCGTTTTTCCAGCCATATTGCATAAACAATTTCTTTTGTGTATGGATTGAACGTACTTCACTAGAGGAACATTTTGAGCCATTAGTGCATATGTGAAAGTTTCATCTTCATGTAATTTGCACGGGGGGGCAGAATATTCTAAGGGGGCAGAATATTCTACCCCGCTTAGAATATACTGCCCCCCTAGCCGTTTTTCTAGGCATATTGCACAAACAATTTCTTTTGTGTATGGATTGAACGTACTCCTCTAGAGGAACATTTTGAGCCATTAGTGGATATGTGAAAGTTTCATCTTCATGTAATTTACACGGGGGGGGCAGAATATTCTATGGGGGCAGAATATTCTACGCCGCTTAGAATATACTGCCCCCCCTAGCCGTTTTTCCAGCCATATTGCACAAACAGATTCTTTTGTGTATGGATTGAAAGTACTCCACTAGAGGAACATTTTGAGCCAATAGTGGATAAGTGAAAGTTTCATCTTCATGTAATTTACAGGGGGGCAGAATATTCTAAGGGGGCAGAATATTCTACGCAGCTTAGAATATACTGCCCCCCCTACCCGTTTTTCCAGCCATATTGCATAAACAATTTCTTTTGTGTATGGATTGAACGTACTTCACTAGAGGAACATTTTGAGCCATTAGTGCATATGTGAAAGTTTCATCTTCATGTAATTTGCACGGGGGGGCAGAATATTCTAAGGGGGCAGAATATTCTACCCCGCTTAGAATATACTGCCCCCCTAGCCGTTTTTCCAGGCATATTGCACAAACAATTTCTTTTGTGTATGGATTGAACGTACTCCTCTAGAGGAACATTTTGAGCCATTAGTGGATATGTGAAAGTTTCATCTTCATGTAATTTACAGGGGGGCAGAATATTCTATGTGGGCAGAATATTCTACGCCGCTTAGAATATACTGCCCCCCCCCTAGCCGTTTTTCCAGCCATATTGCACAAACAATTTCTTTTGTGTATGGATTGAAAGTACTCTACTAGAGGAAGATTTTGAGCCATCAGTGGATATGTGAAAGTTTCATCTTCATGTAATTTACAGGGGGGCAAAATATTCTAAGGGTGGAGAATAATCAACGCCGCCTAGAATATATTGCCCCCTGGCTGTTTTCCCAGGCACGTTGCACAAACAATTTCTTTTGTGTATGGATTGAACGTACTCCACTAGAGAAACATTTTGAGCCATTAGTGGATATGTGAAAGTTTCATCTTCATGTAATTTACACGGGGGGGGGGGCAGAATATTCTAAGGGGGCAGAATATTCTACCCCGCTTAGAATATACTGCCCCCCCCTAGCCGTTTTTCCAAGCATATTGCACAAACAATTTCTTTTGTGTATGGATTGAACGTACTCCACTTGAGGAACATTTTGAGGCATTAGTAGATATGTGAAAGTTTCATCTTCATGTAATTTACAGGGGGCAGAATATTCTAAGGGTGGAGAATAATCTACGCCGCCTACAATATATTGCCCCCTGGCTGTTTTCCCAGGCACGTTGCACAAACAATTTCTTTTGTGTATGGATTGAACGTACTCCACTAGAGGAACATTTTGAGCCATTAGCGGATATGTGAAAATTTCATCTTCATGTAATTTACACGGGGGGGCAGAATATTCTAAGGGGGCAGAATATTCTACCCCGCTTAGAATATACTGCCCCCCCCCCCTAGCCGTTTTTCCAGGCTTATTGCACAAACAAATTCTTTTGGGTATAAATTGAACGTACTCCACTTGAGGAACATTTTGAGCCATTAGTAGATATGTGAAAGTTTCATCTTCATGTAATTTACAGGGGGGCAGAATATTCTAAGGGGGCAGAATATTCTACGCAGCTTAGAATATACTGCCCCCCCTACCCGTTTTTCCAGCCATATTGCATAAACAATTTCTTTTGTGTATGGATTGAACGTACTTCACTAGAGGAACATTTTGAGCCATTAGTGCATATGTGAAAGTTTCATCTTCATGTAATTTGCACGGGGGGGCAGAATATTCTAAGGGGGCAGAATATTCTACCCCGCTTAGAATATACTGCCCCCCTAGCCGTTTTTCCAGGCATATTGCACAAACAATTTCTTTTGTGTATGGATTGAACGTACTCCTCTAGAGGAACATTTTGAGCCATTAGTGGATATGTGAAAGTTTCATCTTCATGTAATTTACAGGGGGGCAGAATATTCTATGTGGGCAGAATATTCTACGCCGCTTAGAATATACTGCCCCCCCCCTAGCCGTTTTTCCAGCCATATTGCACAAACAATTTCTTTTGTGTATGGATTGAAAGTACTCTACTAGAGGAAGATTTTGAGCCATCAGTGGATATGTGAAAGTTTCATCTTCATGTAATTTACAGGGGGGCAAAATATTCTAAGGGTGGAGAATAATCAACGCCGCCTAGAATATATTGCCCCCTGGCTGTTTTCCCAGGCACGTTGCACAAACAATTTCTTTTGTGTATGGATTGAACGTACTCCACTAGAGAAACATTTTGAGCCATTAGTGGATATGTGAAAGTTTCATCTTCATGTAATTTACACGGGGGGGGGGGGGCAGAATATTCTAAGGGGGCAGAATATTCTACCCCGCTTAGAATATACTGCCCCCCCCTAGCCGTTTTTCCAAGCATATTGCACAAACAATTTCTTTTGTGTATGGATTGAACGTACTCCACTTGAGGAACATTTTGAGGCATTAGTAGATATGTGAAAGTTTCATCTTCATGTAATTTACAGGGGGCAGAATATTCTAAGGGTGGAGAATAATCTACGCCGCCTACAATATATTGCCCCCTGGCTGTTTTCCCAGGCACGTTGCACAAACAATTTCTTTTGTGTATGGATTGAACGTACTCCACTAGAGGAACATTTTGAGCCATTAGCGGATATGTGAAAATTTCATCTTCATGTAATTTACACGGGGGGGGCAGAATATTCTAAGGGGGCAGAATATTCTACCCCGCTTAGAATATACTGCCCCCCCCCCTAGCCGTTTTTCCAGGCTTATTGCACAAACAAATTCTTTTGGGTATAAATTGAACGTACTCCACTTGAGGAACATTTTGAGCCATTAGTAGATATGTGAAAGTTTCATCTTCATGTAATTTACAGGGGGGGGGCAGAATATTCTAAGGGGGCAGAATATTCTACGCCGCTTAGATTATACTGCCCCCCCCCCTACCCATTTTTCCAGCCATATTGCACAAACAATTTCTCTTGTGTATGGATTGAACGTACTCCACTAGAGGAACATTTTGAGCCATTAATGCATATGTGAAAGTTTCATCTTCATGTAATTTACAGGGGGGGGGGGCAGAATATTCTAAGGGGGCAGAATATTCTACGCCGCTTAGAATATACTGCCCCCCTAGCCGTTTTTCCACGTATATTGCACAAACAATTTCTTTTGTGTATGGATTGAACGTACTCCACTAGAGGAACATTTTGAGCCATTAGTGGATAAGTGAAAGTTTCATCTTCATGTAATTTACAGGGGGGGCAGAATATTTTAAGGGGGCAGAATATTCTACGCCGCTTAGAATATACTGCCCCCCCTAGCCGTTTTTCCAGCCATATTGTACAAACAGATTCTTTTGTGTATGGATTGAAAGTACTCCACTAGAGGAACATTTTGAGCCATTAGTGGATATGTGAAAGTTTCATCTTCATGTAATTTACAGGGGGGCAGAATATTCTAAGGGGGCAGAATATTCTACGCCGCTTAGAATATACTGCCCCCCCTAGCCGTTTTTCCAGCCATATTGCATAAACAATTTCTTTTGTGTATGGATTGAACGTACTCCACTAGAGGAACATTTTGAGCCATTAGTGCATATGTGAGAGTTTCATTTTCATGTAATTTGCACGGGGGGGCAGAATATTCTAAGGGGGCAGAATATTCTACCCCGCTTAGAATATACTGCCCCCCTAGCCGTTTTTCCAGGCATATTGCACAAACAATTTCTTTTGTGTATGGATTGAACGTACTCCACTAGAGGAACATTTTGAGCCATTAGTGGATATGTGAAAGTTTCATCTTCATGTAATTTACAGGGGGGGCAGAATATTCTTAGGGGGCAGAATATTCTACGCCGCTTAGAATAAACTGCCCCACCTAGCCGTTTTTCCAGGCATATTGCACAAACAATTTCTTTTGTGTATGGATTGAACGTACTTCACTTGAGGAACATTTTGAGCCATTAGTAGATATGTGGAAGTTTCATCTTCATGTAATTTACAGGGGGGGCAGAATATTCTAAGGGGGCAGAATATTCTACGCCGCTTAGAATATACTGCCCCCCCCCCCCCTACCTGTTTTTCCAGGTATATTGCACAAACAATTTCTTTTGTGTATGGATTGAACGTATTCCACTAGAGGAACATTTTGAGCCATTAGTGGATATGTGAAAGTTTCATCTTCATGTAATTTACAGGGGGGGCAGAACATTCTAAGGGGCAGAATATTCTACGCCGCTTAGAATATACTGCCCCCCTAGCCGTTTTTCCAGCCATATTGCACAAACAAATTCTTTTGTGTATGGATTGAAAGTACTCCACTAGAGGAACATTTTGAGCCATTAGTGGATATGTGAAAGTTTCATCTTCATGTAATTTACAGGGGCTAGAATATTCTAAGGGGGCAGAATATTCTACCCCGCTTAGAATATACTGCCCCCCTAGCCGTTTTTCCAGGCATATTGCACAAACAATTTCTTTTGTGTATGGATTGAACGTACTCCACTAGAGGAACATTTTGAGCCATTAGTGGATATGTGAAAGTTTCATCTTCATGTAATTTACAGGGGGGGCAGAATATTCTAAGGGGGCAGAATATTCTACGCCGCTTAGAATAAACTGCCCCACCTAGCCGTTTTTCCAGGCATATTGCACAAACAATTTCTTTTGTGTATGGATTGAACGTACTCCACTTGAGGAACATTTTGAGCCATTAGTAGATATGTGGAAGTTTCATCTTCATGTAATTTACAGGGGGACGCAATATTCTAAGGGGGCAGAATATTCTACGCCGCTTAGAATATACTGCCCCGCCTAGCCGTTTTTCCAGGTATATTGCACAAACAATTTCTTTTGTGTATGGATTGAACGTACTCCACTTGAGGAACATTTTGAGCCATTAGTAGATATGTGGAAGTTTCATCTTCATGTAATTTACAGGGGGGCGCAATATTCTAAGGGGGCAGAATATTCTACGCCGCTTAGAATATACTGCCCCGCCTAGCCGTTTTTCCAGGTATATTGCACAAACAATTTCTTTTGTGTATGGATTGAACGTACTCCACTAGAGGAACATTTTGAGCCATTAGTGGATATGTGAAAGTTTCATCTTCATGTAATTTACAGGGGGGGCAGAACATTCTATGGGGGCAGAATATTCTACGCCGCTTAGATTATACTGCCCACCCCCCCTCCCTACCCATTTTTCCAGCCATATTGCACAAACAATTTTTCTTGTGTATGGATTGAACGTACTCCACTAGAGGAACATTTTGAGCCATTAATGCATATGTGAAAGTTTCATCTTCATGTTATTTACAGGGGGGGGCACAATATTCTAAGGGGGCAGAATATTCTACGCCGCTTAGAATATACTGCCCCCCTAGCCGTTTTTCCACGTATATTGCACAAACAATTTCTTTTGTGTATGGATTGAACGTACTCCACTAGAGGAACATTTTGAGCCATTAGTGGATAAGTGAAAGTTTCATCTTCATGTAATTTACAGGGGGGGGGGCAGAATATTTTAAGGGGGCAGAATATTCTACGCCGCTTAGAATATACTGCCCCCCCTAGCCGTTTTTCCAGCCATATTGCACAAACAGATTCTTTTGTGTATGGATTGAAAGTACTCCACTAGAGGAACATTTTGAGCCATTAGTGGATATGTGAAAGTTTCATCTTCATGTAATTTACAGGGGGGCAGAATATTCTAAGGGGGCAGAATATTCTACGCCACTTAGAATATACTGCCCCCCCTAGCCGTTTTTCCAGCCATATTGCACAAACAATTTCTTTTGTGTATGGATTGAACGTACTCCACTAGAGGAACATTTTGAGCCATTAGCGGATATGTGAAAGTTTCATCTTCATGTAATTTACACGGGGGGGCAGAATATTCTAAGGGGGCAGAATATTCTACCCCGCTTAGAATATACTGCCCCCCTAGCCGTTTTTCCAGGCTTATTGCACAAACAATTTCTTTTGTGTATGGATTGAACGTACTCTACTTGAGGAACATTTTGAGCCATTAGTAGATATGTGAAAGTTTCATCTTCATGTAATTTACAGGGGGGGGCAGAATATTCTAAGGGGGCAAAATATTCTACGCCGCTTAGATTATACTGCCCCCCCCCCCTACCCATTTTTCCAGCCATATTGCACAAACAATTTCTCTTGTGTATGGATTGAACGTACTCCACTAGAGGAACATTTTGAGCCATTAATGCATATGTGAAAGTTTCATCTTCATGTTATTTACAGGGGGGGCACAATATTCTAAGGGGGCAGAATATTCTACGCCGCTTAGAATATACTGCCCCCCTAGCCGTTTTTCCACGTATATTGCACAAACAATTTCTTTTGTGTATGGATTGAACGTACTCCACTAGAGGAACATTTTGAGCCATTAGTGGATAAGTGAAAGTTTCATCTTCATGTAATTTACAGGGGGGGCAGAATATTTTAAGGGGGCAGAATATTCTACGCCGCTTAGAATATACTGCCCCCCCTAGCCGTTTTTCCAGCCATATTGCACAAACAGATTCTTTTGTGTAAGGATTGAAAGTACTCCACTAGAGGAACATTTTGAGCCATTAGTGGATATGTGAAAGTTTCATCTTCATGTAATTTACAGAGGGGCAGAATATTCTAAGGGGGCAGAATATTCTACGCCGCTTAGAATATACTGCCCCCCCTAGCCGTTTTTCCAGCCATATTGCATAAACAATTTCTTTTGTGTATGGATTGAACGTACTCCACTAGAGGAACATTTTGAGCCATTAGTGCATATGTGAAAGTTTCATCTTCATGTAATTTGCACGGGGGGGGCAGAATATTCTAAGGGGGCAGAATATTCTACCCCGCTTAGAATATACTGCCCCCCTAGCCGTTTTTCCAGGCATATTGCACAAACAATTTCTTTTGTGTATGGATTGAACGTACTCCACTAGAGGAACATTTTGAGCCATTAGTGGATATGTGAAAGTTTCATCTTCATGTAATTTACAGGGGGGGCAGAATATTCTAAGGGGGCAGAATATTCTACGCCGCTTAGAATAAACTGCCTCACCTAGCCGTTTTTCCAGGCATTTTGCACAAACAATTTCTTTTGTGTATGGATTGAACGTACTCCACTTGAGGAACATTTTGAGCCATTAGTAGATATGTGGAAGTTTCATCTTCATGTAATTTACAGGGGGGGCAGAATATTCTAAGGGGGCAGAATATTCTACGCCGCTTAGAATATACTGCCCCCCCCTACCCGTTTTTCCAGCCATATTGTACTAACAATTTCTCTTGTGTATGGATTGAACGTACTCCACTAGAGGAACATTTTGAGTCATTAGTGCATATGTAAAAGTTTCATCTTCATGTAATTTACAGGGGGGCGCAATATTCTAAGGGGGCAGAATATTCTACGCCGCTTAGAATATACTGCCCCCCTAGCCGTTTTTCCAGCCATATTGCACAAACAATTTCTTTTGTGTATGGATTGAACGTACTCCACTAGAGGAACATTTTGAGCCATTAGGGCATATGTGAAAGATTCATCTTCATGTAATTTACAGGGGGGGCAGAATATTCTAAGGGGGCAGAATGTTCTACGCCGCTTAGAATATACTGCCCCCCTAGCCGTTTTTCCAGACATATTGCACAAACAATTTCTTTTGTGTATGGATTGAACGTACTCCACTAGAGGAACATTTTGAGCCATTAGTGGATATGTGAAAGATTCATCTTCATGTAATTTACAGGGGGGGCAGAATATTCTAAGGGGGCAGAATATTCTACGCCGCTTAGAATAAACTGCCCCACCTAGCCGTTTTTCCAGGCATATTGCACAAACAATTTCTTTTGTGTATGGATTGAACGTACTCCACTTGAGGAACATTTTGAGCCATTAGTAGATATGTGGAAGTTTCATCTTCATGTAATTTACAGGGGGGGCAGAATATTCTAAGGGGGCAGAATATTCTACGCCGCTTAGAATATACTGCCCCCCCCCCTACCCGTTTTTCCAGCCATATTGCAGTAACAATTTCTCTTGTGTATGGATTGAACGTACTCCACTAGAGGAACATTTTGAGCCATTAGTGCATATGTGAAAGTTTCATCTTCATGTAATTTACAGGGGGGCGCAATATTCTAATGGGGCAGAATATTTTACGCCGCTTAGAATATACTGCCCCGCCTAGCCGTTTTTCCAGGTATATTGCACAAACAATTTCTTTTGTGTATGGATTGAACGTACTCCACTAGAGGAACATTTTGAGCCATTAGTGGATATGTGAAAGTTTCATCTTCATGTAATTTACAGGGGGCAGAATATTCTATGGGGGCAGAATATTCTACGCCGCTTAGAATATACTGCCCCCCCTAACCGTTTTTCCAGCCATATTGCACAAACAACTTCTTTTGTGTATGGATTGAACGTACTCCACTTGAGGAACATTTTGAGCCATTAGTGGATAAGTGAAAGTTTCATCTTCATGTAATTTACAGGGGGGGCAGAATATTTTAAGGGGGCAGAATATTCTACGCCGCTTAGAATATACTGCCCCCCTAGCCGTTTTTCCAGCCATATTGCACAAACAGATTCTTTTGTGTATGGATTGAAAGTACTCCACTAGAGGAACATTTTGAGCCATTAGTGGATATGTGAAAGTTTCATCTTCATGTAATTTACAGGGGGGCAGAATATTCTAAGGGGGCAGAATATTCTACGCCGCTTAGAATATACTGCCCCCCCCTAGCCGTTTTTCCAGCCATATTGCACAAACAATTTCTTTTGTGTATGGATTGAACGTACTCCACTAGAGGAACATTTTGAGCCATTAGCGGATATGTGAAAGTTTCATCTTCATGTAATTTACACGGGGGGGCAGAATATTCTAAGGGGGCAGAATATTCTACCCCGCTTAGAATATACTGCCCCCCCCCCTAGCCGTTTTTCCAGGCTTATTGCACAAACAATTTCTTTTGTGTATGGATTGAACGTACTCTACTTGAGGAACATTTTGAGCCATTAGTAGATATGTGAAAGTTTCATCTTCATGTAATTTACAGGGGGGGGCAGAATATTGTAAGGGGGCAGAATATTCTACGCCGCTTAGATTATACTGCCCCCCCCCCTACCCATTTTTCCAGCCATATTGCACAAACAATTTCTCTTGTGTATGGATTGAACGTACTCCACTAGAGGAACATTTTGAGCCATTAATGCATATGTGAAAGTTTCATCTTCATGTTATTTACAGGGGGGGGCACAATATTCTAAGGGGGCAGAATATTCTACGCCGCTTAGAATATACTGCCCCCCTAGCCGTTTTTCCACGTATATTGCACAAACAATTTCTTTTGTGTATGGATTGAACGTACTCCACTAGAGGAACATTTTGAGCCATTAGTGGATATTTGAAAGTTTCATCTTCATGTAATTTACAGGGGGGGCAGAATATTCTAAGGGGGCAGAATATTCTACGCCGCTTAGAATAAACTGCCCCACCTAGCCGTTTTTCCAGGCATATTGCACAAACAATTTCTTTTGTGTATGGATTGAACGTACTCCACTTGAGGAACATTTTGAGCCATTAGTAGATATGTGGAAGTTTCATCTTCATGTAATTTACAGGGGGGCGCAATATTCTAAGGGGGCAGAATATTCTACGCCGCTTAGAATATACTGCCCCGCCTAGCCGTTTTTCCAGGTATATTGCACAAACAATTTCTTTTGTGTATGGATTGAACGTACTCCACTTGAGGAACATTTTGAGCCATTAGTAGATATGTGGAAGTTTCATCTTCATGTAATTTACAGGGGGGCGCAATATTCTAAGGGGGCAGAATATTTTACGCCGCTTAGAATATACTGCCCCGCCTAGCCGTTTTTCCAGGTATATTGCACAAACAATTTCTTTTGTGTATGGATTGAACGTACTCCACTAGAGGAACATTTTGAGCCATTAGTGAATATGTGAAAGTTTCATCTTCATGTAATTTACAGGGGGGGCAGAACATTCTATGGGGGCAGAATATTCTACGCCGCTTAGAATATACTGCCCCCCCTAACCGTTTTTCCAGCCATATTGCACAAACAACTTCTTTTGTGTATGGATTGAACGTACTCCACTTGACGAACATTTTGAGGCATTAGTAGATATGTGAAAGTTTCATCTTCATGTAATTTACAGGGGGGCAGAATATTCTAAGGGTGGAGAATAATCTACGCCGCCTACAATATATTGCCCCCTGGCTGTTTTCCCAGGCACGTTGCACAAACAATTTCATTTGTGTATGGATTGAACGTACTCCACTAGAGGAACATTTTGAGCCATTAGCGGATATGTGAAAGTTTCATCTTCATGTAATTTACACGGGGGGGCAGAATATTCTAAGGGGGCAGAATATTCTACGCCGCTTAGAATATACTGCCCCCCCTAGCCGTTTTTCCAGCCATATTGCACAAACAATTTCTCTTGTGTATGGATTGAACGTACTCCACTAGAGGAACATTTTGAGCCATTAATGCATATGTGAAAGTTTCATCTTCATGTTATTTACAGGGGGGGGCACAATATTCTAAGGGGGCAGAATATTCTACGCCGCTTAGAATATACTGCCCCCCTAGCCGTTTTTCCACGTATATTGCACAAACAATTTCTTTTGTGTATGGATTGAACGTACTCCACTAGAGGAACATTTTGAGCCATTAGTGGATAAGTGAAAGTTTTATCTTCATGTAATTTACAGGGGGGGCAGAATATTTTAAGGGGGCAGAATATTCTACGCCGCTTAGAATATACTGCCCCCCCTAGCCGTTTTTCCAGCCATATTGCACAAACAGATTCTTTTGTGTAAGGATTGAAAGTACTCCACTAGAGGAACATTTTGAGCCATTAGTGGATATGTGAAAGTTTCATCTTCATGTAATTTACAGGGGGGCAGAATATTCTAAGGGGGCAGAATATTCTACGCCGCTTAGAATATACTGCCCCCCCTAGCCGTTTTTCCAGCCATATTGCATAAACAATTTCTTTTGTGTATGGATTGAACGTACTCCACTAGAGGAACATTTTGAGCCATTAGTGCATATGTGAAAGTTTCATCTTCATGTAATTTGCACGGGGGGGGCAGAATATTCTAAGGGGGCAGAATATTCTACCCCGCTTAGAATATACTGCCCCCCTAGCCGTTTTTCCAGGCATATTGCACAAACAATTTCTTTTGTGTATGGATTGAACGTACTCCACTAGAGGAACATTTTGAGCCATTAGTGGATATGTGAAAGTTTCATCTTCATGTAATTTACAGGGGGGGCAGAATATTCTAAGGGGGCAGAATATTCTACGCCGCTTAGAATAAACTGCCCCACCTAGCCGTTTTTCCAGGCATATTGCACAAACAATTTCTTTT
Source organism: Hydractinia symbiolongicarpus (assembly GCF_029227915.1). NCBI lineage: Eukaryota > Metazoa > Cnidaria > Hydrozoa > Anthoathecata > Hydractiniidae > Hydractinia > Hydractinia symbiolongicarpus. The sequence continues at coordinate 2,824,963 of NC_079882.1, read as the reverse complement.
GTGTATGGATTGAACGTACTCCACTTGAGGAACATTTTGAGCCATTAGTAGATATGTGGAAGTTTCATCTTCATGTAATTTACAGGGGGGGGCAGAATATTCTAAGGGGGCAGAATATTCTACGCCGCTTAGAATATACTGCCCCCCCCTACCCGTTTTTCCAGCCATATTGCACTAACAATTTCTCTTGTGTATGGATTGAACGTACTCCACTAGAGGAACATTTTGAGCCATTAGTGCATATGTGAAAGTTTCATCTTCATGTAATTTACAGGGGGTGCAATATTCTAAGGGGGCAGAATATTCTACGCCGCTTAGAATATACTGCCCCCCTAGCCGTTTTTCCAGCCATATTGCACAAACAATTTCTTTTGTGTATGGATTGAACGTACTCCACTAGAGGAACATTTTGAGCCATTAGGGCATATGTGAAAGATTCATCTTCATGTAATTTACAGGGGGGGGCAGAATATTCTAAGGGGGCAGAATATTCTACGCCGCTTAGAATATACTGCCCCCCTAGCCGTTTTTCCAGACATATTGCACAAACAATTTCTTTTGTGTATGGATTGAACGTACTCCACTAGAGGAACATTTTGAGCCATTAGTGGATATGTGAAAGTTTCATCTTCATGTAATTTACAGGGGGGGTAGAATATTCTAAGGGGGCAGAATATTCTACGCCGCTTAGAATAAACTGCCCCACCTAGCCGTTTTTCCAGGCATATTGCACAAACAATTTCTTTTGTGTATGGATTGAACGTACTCCACTTGAGGAACATTTTAAGCCATTAGTAGATATGTGGAAGTTTCATCTTCATGTAACTTACAGGGGGGGCAGAATATTCTAAGGGGGCAGAATATTCTACGCTGCTTAGAATATACTGCCCCCCCCCCCCTACCCGTTTTTCCAGCCATATTGCACTAACAATTTCTCTTGTGTATGGATTGAACGTACTCCACTAGAGGAACATTTTGAGCCATTAGTGCATATGTGAAAGTTTCATCTTCATGTAATTTACAGGGGGGCGCAATATTCTAATGGGGCAGAATATTTTACGCCGCTTAGAATATACTGCCCCGCCTAGCCGTTTTTCCAGGTATATTGCACAAACAATTTCTTTTGTGTATGGATTGAACGTACTCCACTAGAGGAACATTTTGAGCCATTAGTGGATATGTGAAAGTTTCATCTTCATGTAATTTACAGGGGGGGTAGAACATTCTAAGGGGCAGAATATTCTACGCCGCTTAGAATATACTGCCCCCCCTAGCCGTTTTTCCAGCCATATTGCACAAACAAATTCTTTTGTGTATCGATTGAAAGTACTCTACTAGAGGAACATTTTGAGCCATTAGTGGATATGTGAAAGTTTCATCTTCATGTAATTTACAGGGGGCAGAATATTCTATGGGGGCAGAATATTCTACGCCGCTTAGAATATACTGCCCCCCCTAACCGTTTTTCCAGCCATATTGCACAAACAACTTCTTTTGTGTATGGATTGAACGTACTCCACTTGAGGAACATTTTGAGCCATTAGTGGATAAATGAAAGTTTCATCTTCATGTAATTTACAGGGAGGGCAGAATATTTTAAGGGGGCAGAATATTCTACGCCGCTTAGAATATACTGCCCCCCTAGCCGTTTTTCCAGCCATATTGCACAAACAGATTCTTTTGTGTATGGATTGAAAGTACTCCACTAGAGGAACATTTTGAGCCATTAGTGGATATGTGAAAGTTTCATCTTCATGTAATTTACAGGGGGGCAGAATATTCTAAGGGGGCAGAATATTCTACGCCGCTTAGAATATACTGCCCCCCCTAGCCGTTTTTCCAGCCATATTGCACAAACAATTTCTTTTGTGTATGGATTGAACGTACTCCACTAGAGGAACATTTTGAGCCATTAGCGGATATGTGAAAGTTTCATCTTCATGTAATTTACACGGGGGGGCAGAATATTCTAAGGGGGCAGAATGTTCTACCCCGCTTAGAATATACTGCCCCCGCCTAGCCGTTTTTCCAGGCTTATTGCACAAACAATTTCTTTTGTGTATGGATTGAACGTACTCTACTTGAGGAACATTTTGAGCCATTAGTAGATATGTGAAAGTTTCATCTTCATGTAATTTACAGGGGGGGCAGAATATTGTAAGGGGGCAGAATATTCTACGCCGCTTAGATTATACTGCCCCCCCCCCCTACCCATTTTTCCAGCCATATTGCACAAACAATTTCTCTTGTGTATGGATTGAACGTACTCCACTAGAGGAACATTTTGAGCCATTAATGCATATGTGAAAGTTTCATCTTCATGTTATTTACAGGGGGGGCACAATATTCTAAGGGGGCAGAATATTCTACGCCGCTTAGAATATACTGCCCCCCTAGCCGTTTTTCCACGTATATTGCACAAACAATTTCTTTTGTGTATGGATTGAACGTACTCCACTAGAGGAACATTTTGAGCCATTAGTGGATAAGTGAAAGTTTCATCTTCATGTAATTTACAGGGGGGGGCAGAATATTTTAAGGGGGCAGAATGTTCTACGCCGCTTAGAATATACTGCCCCCCCTAGCCGTTTTTCCAGCCATATTGCACAAACAGATTCTTTTGTGTATGGATTGAAAGTACTCCACTAGAGGAACATTTTGAGCCATTAGTGGATATGTGAAAGTTTCATCTTCATGTAATTTACAGGGGGGCAGAATATTCTAAGGGGGCAGAATATTCTACGCCGCTTAGAATAAACTGCCCCACCTAACTGTTTTTCCAGGCATATTGCACAAACAATTTCTTTTGTGTATGGATTGAACGTACTCCACTAGAGGAACATTTTGAGCCATTAGTGCGTATGTGAAAGTTTCATCTTCATGTAATTTACAGGGGGGGGGGGGCAGAATATTCTAAGGGGGCAGAACATTCTACGCCACTTAGAATATACTGCCCACCCTGGCCGTTTTTCCAGGCATATTGCGCAAACAATTTTTTTTGTGTATGGATGGAACGTACTCCACTAGAGGAAGATTTTGAGCCATCAGTGGATATGTGAAAGTTGCATCTTCATGTAATTTACAGGGGGGCAGAATATTCTAAGGGTGGAGAATAATCAACGCCGCCTAGAATATATTGCCCCCTGGCTGTTTTCCCAGGCACGTTGCACAAACAATTTCTTTTGTGTATGGATTGAACGTACTCCACTTGAGGAAAATTTTGAGGCATTAGTAGATATGTGAAAGTTTCATCTTCATGTAATTTACAGGGGGGCAGAATATTCTAAGGGTGGAGAATAATCTACGCCGCCTAGAATATATTGCCCCCTGGCTGTTTTCCCAGGCACGTTGCACAAACAATTTCTTTTGTGTATGGATTGAACGTACTCAACTTGAGGAACATTTTGAGCCATTAGTAGATATGTGAAAGTTTCATCTTCATGTAATTTACAGGGGGGGGCAGAATATTCTAAGGGGGCAGAATATTCTACGCCGCTTAGATTATACTGCCCCCCCCTACCCGTTTTTCCAGCCATATTGCACAAACAATTTCTCTTGTGTATGGATTGATCGTACTCCACTAGAGGAACATTTTGAGCCATTAATGCATATGTGAAAGTTTCATCTTCATGTAATTTACAGGGGGGGGGGGGGCAGAATATTCTAAGGGGGCAGAATATTCTACGCCGCTTAGAATATACTGCCCCCCCTAGCCGTTTTTCCAGGTATATTGCACAAACAATTTCTTTTGTGTATGGATTGAACGTACTCCACTAGAGGAACATTTTGAGCCATTAGTGGATATGTGAAAGTTTCATCTTCATGTAATTTACAGGGGGGCAGAATATTCTAAGGGGGCAGAATATTCTACGCCGCTTAGAATATACTGCCCCCCCCTAGCCGTTTTTCCAGCCATATTGCACAAACAATTTCTTTTGTGTATGGATTGAACGTACTCCACTAGAGGAACATTTTGAGCCATTAGTGCATATGTGAAAGTTTCATCTTCATGTAATTTACAGGGGGGGCAGAATATTCTAAGGGGGCAGAATATTCTACGCCACTTAGAATATACTGCCCACCCTGGCCGTTTTTCCAGGCATATTGCGCAAACAATTTTTTTTGTGTATGGATTGAACGTACTCCACTAGAGGAAGATTTTGAGCCATCAGTGGATATGTGAAAGTTTCATCTTCATGTAATTTACAGGGGAGCAGAATACTCTAAGGGTGGAGAATAATCTACGCCGCCTAGAATATATTGCCCCCTGGCTGTTTTCCCAGGCACGTTGCACAAACAATTTCTTTTGTGTATGGATTGAACGTACTCCACTAGAGGAATATTTTGAGCCATTAGTGGATATGTGAAAGTTTCATCTTCATGTAATTTACACGGGGGGGGCAGAATATTCTAAGGGGGCAGAATATTCTACACCGCTTAGGGGGGGGCAGTATATTCTAAGCGGCGTAAAATATTCTGCGCCCTTAGAATATTCTCCCCCCTGTAAATTACATGAAGATGAAGTTTTCACATATCCACTAATGGCGCAAAATGTTCCTCAAGTGGAGTACGTTCAATCCATTCACAAAAGAAATTGTTTGTGCAATATGGCTGGAAAAACGGCTAGGGGGGGGGGGGGCAGTATATTCTAAGCGGCGTAGAATATTCTGCCCCCTTAGAACATTATATAGAATTTGTCTAAACGATTTTCCTAGCTACGCTATATAGTAAATAGCGACAGTACAATATATTATTTATCAGGCCATAGCTTTCTTTTTTCATTAAGGGGTGATACAAACTCCGTGAATAAAATGATCTTTCTACAATTGACAATGAACTGATAAATATAAACTCTTTAACCCCCTTTCTATACTTAATGATTGCTTTTTCTATTTCTAACACAAAGAACATATAACAAAGCGTTACGCAGATAAGTAAATGAAAAAGATGAATTTCTTGTAAAAACACACAAATATTACATACATATGCCGTCTTTTTTATATATCTTTTTTTGTTCTTCGGTCACATTGATATGATCCGGTAAAAACACACGGGGCTCCAGCTTCTTTTTCCGTAAACATTCTTTTCTTACGTGAAAATGTACGGTTGTCATTTTTTTCACACCACTTGGAGCCTTTTCCCCACGGATTAAGCGTTCCAGCATTGTGACAAGGCAAAAATTGTCGGGGTAAACGATTTCTCTCTTAAATTCTAAGCCACAACCATGACATTTTTTAATACGCTTTGTGCGTTTCTTGAGTTTTATTATTCCTTTTTCGGCTAATGTAACTGGGACCTAAATTAGACACCATAACTTTTTTTAAAACTTTCTTGCATAAGTTCGCAAACTATGGTATCACATTTATGAGAATCCAAAGAATAAGTAACTCAGTTTCTTATCATAACTAACTAAAGCCAAAGTTGACGCTTCACAGTTCAGAGAGGTATCAATGCTGAGACATTTACAATCTTACATTAGAATCAACTTACATGTGCCTTAGTTGCATTTGGCGTCTCCAAAGTATGAATATTGACTAAATCTTTACACGAAAACGGATTGTTGCCTTCTTCATTAATGACAACGTTGGTGCAAAGAACGTGATACCAACGTTGGGGAATGCAGTTGTCGCATCGGACCTACAAGGAAAATACTGTAAACTAAAACTGGAAAACCAATATTAACAAGTTTGTACACACTTTTAATAAAAAATATTTAATTTATGTGTACTAGTCGCAAGCCAGTGCCACGCCCTTCGCTAATCACAGCTACCGTTGGCTTACAGAGAGACAGGTGGTCGGCGATTATAATATAGATATGTACCCAACGATCCGTTGTTTGACCCTTGTTCTTTTTTGGACCATCAAGGGATCCACACAGTCTGCAAAACTTTAAATGCCAGGTCTCATCTTTTTCTAAACCAAAACCAATTTATTAAAGTAGCTACATTAAAAATGGAAATATGCTCTAGTCATTAAACGTTTAAAAATTGATGCTTGGTACCTCCCTCTTGAAGCAATTTTCTCACAATGTCATTTCGAAACTCGATGACTTCGTTTTTGGTAAATTCAACGGGGATTTTCTGATTGCTCATAATACACTCAGCAAACTAAATACAGCCAAATTTAACTTTTTTATTTACGAAATTCACATAACGTCCTTAAGAATTATCACAGTAACTTTATTTACCTTTGCGCAAAATATCCCACAAGATACGCTGTCTTGTTGTTTTGCGTGAGGAATCGTTTGCAGAGGCCATATTTCCTTTAGCCCGTATTTCCTTTCCAGATAGGCACTAAACAAAACCATGAGTTAAAAATTTAGAAATTTGTTAAAATATTGATAGGATATACCGTCTGGTGAACTTACTTCCATTTATGTAGCACGCCATTTAACGCGCTAACTTCTTTACCCATAGGATTAAGATGGGAAATCATTTTTTGTTTGGGGAAAACCGCTGTTAGTGTCCAGTGATAGTTGTGAACATTACACGAGATCAACAGATCGAGCGCCATCAGTTCTTCCTGAAACATTTTCGTGAGAAAATATAAAAGTCAAGGCACCTCGCTAATACGATCGTTAGTATATCAGACAATAAATTAATACGTACGATATTTTGCGTGCCCTTTGGCAGATATGTTTCATCTGTTATCAATTCTCCGGGCGAAGTAACTTTAATGTTTTTCTGAAACCATTAAAATTCCAGAGCTAATTTTAAATTTAGCCTTATTATCCAATTAAAAAAAAGCATATAGGCTGCAAATATTTCCTTACATCATTCATACTTGTTGCCACTATCTTTAAATACTCGAATATAACATCGTCTCCAACGCTATCCTCCAATGTTTCTTTCAGTTGGTAGGTTCGAATTTTTGTTTTAGAACCCAGCATGGACAGTATGATATTATTTTCAGGTTGCGCTCTCAACTTCGCCAAAACTATATGCCAATTGAAAAGTAAGGTACATTTTTACAAGCTTAGAACTGATCTATAGAAAAATATGATGGACTTACTTTCACTTGTACTAGCATTTACACAACACTTGCTAATTTCGTTTGCTAGTAAACAAATAGATAATGTCATTGTTATACTTGTAACATAGATAATATACTTTCAAACTATTATTTGTCAAGTCTACGTGTGTTATAATTGTTACCTCTTCTCTGGTCATTTTTATCTAAAAAAACAAATTCAAAGTAAACAATGATAAGAGCTCAAATAAAATTATTCTGACCCAACTTAAGACACGACGCGTCTATAAACGGACTGCCCATTTTTAAACACACTGCGCTTGACGGGCCATGGCTAACTTGTGACATCCCCACAGGAGTTTGTGAGTTCGGTGTTTTTTAATATCTGGCGACAAAGTTAACAACCACAGTATGGTTTGTATTAATCTAGCTAGGTACCTTTTACTTTGATTTTTATCTTACGTCATTTTTTTCACGTAGGTAAATTTTTAGCGTCTTTTTGAAAGGGTTAGAGCCCTTTTTCGCAGTTAGGCCTGTCCCATCTTATGACACAGTTTTTTTGAAAGTGCGACAGTCTTTTGTCAATATTTTACCTGTCCTAACTGCAAACGCACTCTTTAAATAGGTCATCCTGTTTTAATAAGAACCAGTTCCGCATCCAAAGGCCAGCGTACGTAGTAAGGACAAAACAGAGTCATTTATTTTAATCAATTACAGTACTCACCGAAGTAGTTGGTAATTGTACTATCGGATAATTGATTCATTTCGATGTTAAAAATGTTGCACTCTGTCACTGGAATCAAAAAGTAGGTTAATAACCGACATAACTTTGATTAACTATGAGAAACATTGTTCCTTATATCCTTTAGTTTGTTTTTGTCTTTTTTCAAATACTTTCACAAAATGCTCCATGTACGATCCATTTCAAATTCCGTAAAAAATTTTATAGTTATTCTTGTCCACCCCTTCATTCCCTTGGTAGATTAATGTACAAATATTTCAGTAAAATTTTCGAAGAATTGTATCTGAAGCACTTACACTCATTATCACCAGTTGTCGTATATCCTAGAAGCAACAAGATATAAATTGATCCAAACTACATTTTCAATAAACTGAGACATTCGCGTGCATACCTAAAATGACACAAACACATCAAAATTGCGCAAACGATAATGCTGTTACCTTTTCTATCGTTATTAATAACGAATTGTATGGAATCGTTAGCGTCTAAAGAGAACAAATATTATATTTTTTTCTCAACAATTAATAAATGTAAATTGATCGCTTATAAAGTATATCCATCTTATAGAAACTCAAGCGAGGACTAGCGTAATATTATTATCATTATTATTATTGATTATCAAAATTTATTCATAAAATGGTGCACTTACTTTCTGCATTTTGTGAGTCTCTGTCCTCTCTTTGTCGGTCGTCACACACTAAAAAGAATAACAAACAATTGGTATAATACCCTGCATCCATAATTAATTACCTTAATAGTGCCAACCTCAGACGTAAATAATTTCTGGTTACCTCCATCTTCAACACCATCCACAATTATTACGGAATCACCATCACCTGAAGAAAATATGATTTATGCAAATGTGAAAGTGTTATACCACTGTAACAAATAAAACACAGAGTCGTCGTTTTTGGAAAATATAGTCAAACTGGATATGTCTTTATAATAGTAGCCGTATCTCAACTGTTAATTTGTGCGCAAGTCGAAGCAGTACTGAATAGCGATAGCTTCTTAATTTACCGCAAAATTAGTTTCTTAGTAATAATCCTGCCCAAGTAATTTAATTACTTCATGTTAACAGGCAATCAAAATTTACGAAATATGGATGCAAAAAAAATATGCGACGGGCGCGAATTCAGGTGCATTTAACCACGGGGTAACGGTTAGTCTATAATTAAATTCTCGCCGTCTTCTTCTCTGTCTGGGACCCAAAGATAGCATCCAAGTAGAGGGAGCTCTTTGGACCAACCGCAAAGTTATCACAACAACAGGGATTCTATTTGATTAGAAGCCCCAATATTTTGATACGGTATTTTTAATATAAACAGCGTGCCTTTGTGGTGTCCTTTTTATGAGTACAAAATGAAGCATTATTCTGAGATACAATATTTTGGAACGTGTTGACTTTACCTGATCGCGTTCACCTCTGTAAGCACGCAACCCGGTTTTCCTGATGCAGATAACGATTAATATTTTAATCTTTTAACTCTACACTGATTTTTCAATGACATCAATTAGTTGAACATTAAAATTAATTTATAAAATGGCGCACTTACTTTCTGGATTTTGTGTATCTCTGTCTTCTCTTTGTTGGTCGTCACACACTAAATATAATAGTAAAAATTGGTGTATTGGCTGTACCTATACTAAAGTGGATTGAAACTACTGGATTTTGTCGTAGATAGTTTATGGTTACCTTCGTTTTCAATACCATTCATTAGTTCTACAGCCTCAGTGTGACCTAAAGAAAAACATTTTACACACATGCGATTGTGTCATGTAACTCTGTAATACAAATAAATGCAGTTTAAGATTCTTCGATGACGTCAAGTAATCGAACATCAAAATTTATTTTTAAAATGGCGCACTTACTTTCTGGATTTTGTTTGTCTCCGTCTTCTCTTTGTTGGTCGTCACACACTAAATATAATAGTAAAAATTGGTGTATTGGCTGTACCTATACTCAAGTGGATTGAAACTACTGGATTTTGTCGTAGATAGTTTATGGTTACCTTCGTTTCCAATACCATTCATTAGTTCTACAGCCTCAGTGTGACCTAAAGAAAAACATTTTACACACATGCGATTGTGTCATATAACTCTGTAATACAAATAAATGCAGTTTAATCATTTTTTTTAAGAAAAATACATTTATTGAAATCGAGTTCATTCGTTGCTGATCTTTCGTACGCACTTGGTCTTTAGCCAAAATGGCTAATAGTCACATAAACCATAACAATCTTTGTTAAGCATTATCTTTCCTGCTTTCGGAAGAAATTTAAAATATTACAGCGTTAATTACTTTCTGAAATATTCCGAACTTTGTGTTTGTATCAAAGGAGAAAATTAAGTACATGTTTAGAAAATTATTTAAATTTTAGACCCATTCGCCATGTTGATTGTAACATAAAGTACAGATAAGGTTTGAAATCGGATTCATTAAAATCTGTAAGAATGGAACAGGAAAAATATGAATCATGGGAACGATATGTTTGGGAAGACTTGAAAAGTGTTTGAATTGTGATATCGATGGGAGATTTTTTCCTTCATATTTTCTTAAGATCGCATTTCTAGGGAAAAAACGATGTTCTTAAGGATACATTTACATTTATTAAAGCAATATGTAATAGTTAATATTTAGATCCTTTGTACAAAAAGTTAATTCGTTATTTCATGCATAAAACTAGTAAATGAGATTGCAATGTCTAATTATGTTGTGACTGAGTCCATAGAGTTAGGCCATAAACAATAATCAAACAATGCAAGATTTGTGAGAATGAGACTACTGGTATTGCGGCATAATTTTATCTAAACATAGGAAGACTTTCAAAAGTCAATTTAAATATCTATTTTCTTTCGTAAAAATATTTCCCTGCTTCTGCGTTGCGTATAAACACTTTATCTGATTTTTTTCCATTTCTCTATTGTATGGATGCTGTTACGAAAAAAGACCATGTAGGATAGTTAAAAACGTCAGACCTACTTATAAAAAGGAAAACATTTAAAGATGCATTGAACTTTGAATGATAGACAATAGAGCGTTTTAGTTCTAAATCAGAGTAAGAACTGCTTTTTTATAGAGTTAAATTGCGAGAAAACCGGAGGAATTTGTTACCTTTAAATTCAGTGGCATTCAGACTTGCTGAATTATCGTTGTCTCCTAGAGAAAAAAAATTGTTTCTTGCTTGATCTCTATGCCAGCATTGAACTCACTGATTTTACACATAGTTTTGTTGATCTGGAACGTACATGTCAAGAACAGATATATATCATCAAATTACCTTCAATAAACTTCTTAACATTCTTTATGTTTATTGAACCCTTGCAAGCTTTTCCATTCATAGCATTAACAAGAACGTTGCCATTTTCGGTAACACCAGAGATAAGGTAGGGGCCCTTAAATCGGGCTTTTAAGCCTTTTTTTCTTTGGTTAACAATCAGTACTTTTTCTCCGACCCGATAACTTTTTTGGACTGCCTTTTTTTTAATTCTTTGGTCGTACTGTCGCTTTTGTTTATCTTGCGCTGCATTGATGTTCTGAAATATTAAAATGCTCATTTTTACTGCAAAAAGTAATTTCGAACATCATTAGTAGAAACTAAAGCTATGAAATTCAACAATCATTTAAGAACCTTTTGCCAATAATGTTTTTATTTACGCTAAAACTATGCCGGTTATTTGACACGTCATGCTGTTATTCTCACGTTTGTCGGCGAAACATTTAATTGCCTAAATTAGGTTCTGTTTGGGTTACAGAAGAAATACTGGTTTAAAATAGAATAGAATCTATATTATAATACCCGTAATGTTTGTCTATCTGTCACGGAAAATAGTACCGCAAGTAGAGAGACGCAAAAAAAAGACAGGCAGACCCGTGGATTTTTTTAAGAACCACCGACTAGTCTATATCATCATACTTCTACACGTCTGTCTGTCGGTCACGCAAAATGGCGGCTTTTTTAACTTGCCGCGAAGTCGTTGAAATAAACAGGGTTTTGATTTACTTCATTTGGTTATACTTTAGTATGCTATTTGTATTTTATTCATTAACTAAAGAGGGAGTTTACAGTTAACTTTTATTGAAAATAAAAATGTTGTCAAAGCGAAAAATTAAACATCGTTAAACTTTAACGTACACGGGGCCCCTGACTATGTGTCAATTGGCTGACGCAACATATATTACACTTGGGTCCAAATAACAACAATTACAAAAATATTTACCTTTCGTATTGTTGCAGTAACCTCTTCTACTTTTTTGCTGACTATTAACATTTCAGCTTGAATATCTTCAGTGGAAGGTTCCACGAGATTTGTTGCCTTAGAAATAGTAAATAGAAGAATAATTCACAATAACAGAAACCAAAGTTTCTTTGATGTTATAAAAATGTAATAAAATATAAAATCAAACAGGATAAAAAATTTAGCGTACTAATTGAAATTAAATAAACGTAAATGCATGAACAATAGTCTGATTATGCTTAAAAAAATCTGAAACGACGTGATTTCCAAATTGACAATTGTAAAAGTTTTAGGAGTAATTACAAAAGTAAAAAAAGCGGCAAATCCCATCATAAGAAATCAAAAAAACTATATAAGTACCCCATCAAACTCTTCTTCAAATTTAGGTAGACGCCCTCCAAACATCACTTCAAATGGTGATACTTTTGTTGATGTCTGCCTTTCTGTTCTCAACGAAAATAGAACAACATCGAGAAGATCATCCCAATTTGTAGCATTTTCATTTACCAACTTTCGTAGTTTACTTAATAATTAGAATTAGGTTTATAGCGAAAATGTAAAACAAAATTAAATTAAATTAAAAGTAACGCAAGGACAGTAAAATTTACTTTTTAATGTTTTTGTTGGTATTTTCATCTTGGCCATTTGCCTGCGGATGGTAAACAGCTGTCCGACGCCTTTCAATCCCTAGCTGTTCATATAATTCATCATTGAGCTAAATGTATTGATGGTGCAAGTACTTAAATCTCTCAAAACACCACACAACCTAGAGGGAAAACCTCTGCCCGACTTATTTTAAAGGTATATCTTTATATATAAAAACAAGCAGTTCACGGTGGTTCTTGAGACAAGAGGTGAAATTTTGAAGTTTGATATCAAATTTGTTGAAATGATCATATATTCAAAGACGGGAAGTCTAATTCCCTCAAATTTGTATTTTATAGACCAGGGTAATACAAATCAACTTTATGTGCAAGAGGGATTTTAAAATTCATTCTTTCAAAAAGAACTAATAGAAAATTGTATTGTATGCAAGTTTTATATGTCACCTTAGTGAAGTAAAGTACAGGAGGTGTCATTGTGTTCATTTTTTTACTTGGTTTTGTGAAGACCCATAAAATTCCTAATATTTGATGACGTAATTTACCAATGTGAACCCTGGTTTATGGACTACGAGGATATCGCTGTATAAATCAGACTGTTTTTTTAGAAAATATTTTTATTTTAGCCTAAACCTGAAATATTGCATACCGATTTTGACCTTGATGCGCGAAAATAATTTTTGCGAAACCAATAATTTTGGCTTAATCGCGCAATAAAATTCCGAGAACTTTTTATGATAAGCCTAGTACTTAAAATGAGTTGATACAAAAAACAGATACAGATAAACATGTCTTTACATTCTTATGAGAATTTAACATCGCAAAATTAATTAAAATTGGCAATTTTGCTTATCTCAAAAGCGAATTCAAATTCCACAAAAATTTCGTCTGTTAGTAGTTAGTACGTAGTTCTAGGTAAGTTTCTCTAATTTGTTTACTTTTTATTTTAGATATTTGTAATTCTTGTTTAACTGGATACCACGCGACAATGTGGTGACTGTGTGTTTAACACAAATATTTTTATTCGAATTGAATCACATCAATGTGTGATCATTGTGTTTTGTTCACCCTGTACAGGTAAGTAATTTCAATTGCTTCTTACCTTATTACAGAACTCGCTGCCGTTATCAGACAAGACAGCTTTTGGGATGCCAAATGTTGTAAATATTCTTAACATTTTGTTTGCCACCGTGGTTGCCTCTTTGTTTGGTGCAGCGTACGCGACCGGCCATTTCGAGAAAAGATCGGTGCAAGTAATAATGTATTTATTCCCCCTTTCTGTTTCCGGCAATGGTCCCACGAAATCAATTCCGACAAGCTCCCACACTTTGCTTGTCTAAAATTAATTTGATTGTTGTCATCAGAACAGACAACAGACAGAGAATAATGATATGGCAAGGACACAAAGAGAAAGAAACAGACCTGAATTGGAACTAACTCTTTTCTTAGAGATGGCAAGCTGCCATGTTTTTGACAAGTAGTGCACTTTTGAACCTTAAAAATAATATTTAATTACACGTATTTCACTATTTCAGGTTCTTGCAGCTTGGCAACATATGTAGCAATTTAACAAACCTATTTTGAATTCAAATTTAAGAAAACAAGAAAAACTTCCTTGGGATACAGTTTATGGTCCATTAAACTTTGTTTCACGTCAAAAGAGCCATATTCGAGGAAATTTAACCAAGTTCCACAAATTTGGAATTAAAATTAAAGCCCCCGTTATTGAACAACACAACATATTATGTGCCATCGATTAAATATGAAAAAAGATGACAAGAATAAACTTACTCTCTGTCGCAAGTCAGTAGACATATTTGGCCAAAAAAACTTTTCTTTAATTTTCTGAATGGTCTTTGTTTCACCAGGATGACCGCCAATCGGACTATCGTGATTCTCCACGAAGATGATATTTTTTTGCTCTTCTGTTGTAACCACTTCAGCAAGAAGTCGCTGCCTGTTTAGGGTTACGTATCTCAGAAGCTTTCCTAAAATATGGACCATATAAAAGCACTTGTTCAAAGTCCCTATATAAATTTTGGCCTAACGAAATGGACAGGGTAATAACTGTTTTAAAAAGTCCTATGTTCAAATATATAATCAGTCGGTAACTCAAGCCCTAAAGGGACTGAAAAAAAATAGTTTGACTTATCAAAGTTCGAGTTAAACGAAGCTCCCCTTTAGTCGAACTTAAATGAGATAATAGTTCGAGTTTTTTCTTTAGACAATCTAATACAAACACACACAATATTAACACACCAATCTTATTAATAAGGCATTTTTATTATGGTTTCTTTGAAGAGGCTAGAGAGGAAACTTACTTGATTTCCTTTCCTCGAGTAAAAAGTTTGTGTTATCCTGAGAAATTAGCCTTAGGAGAGAAAAAAGTTAACGAATGTTCGAGTTAGCCAAGGTTCGAGTCCAAGGAAACCCATAAAACACTTTAAAATAATGAAAGTTGAAGTTATCCGTTGTTAAATTAAAACATAAATTTAAAATATTAGGTTGACCAAATAAACAAAATAGTGTAAGATGTTTTTATTTTTATCTATATTACTAGTTTATATTATAGTACCCGTGCACTGTAACGCAAAATGGAACTGCAGTAGTAGGACACAAAAGGCGGTATATAAAGGTGAGGGTGAAACTGTGGATTTATCCATGAGTCGGTGATTAACTTTCTTAACTTGCCTTAGATAAAGTCCAAATACTGTAGCAAGATGTCACAAGTGTAATCTGATTCCATTCACGTTTTTATACATAATTATCGCATTTTTTTTATAACGTAACTTAGATTAAATTAAATTTCGAGTCGGCTAATTTTTGCAGACGCCATATTCACGGTTTAATTTCACGGATGATCCGTTTAAAGTATATTTAGAGTGACTTAATGCTCCAGGATAAGCAATTTTTAAATTTTTCGCATATGAAACATAATTTACAGTAAAAGTAGTAATTTTTCTAAAACATACAAAACAAAGTTTAAATTATAAGAAATTATCAAAGACATTGCTGTTTTCGATAGCTAATTTATATTCGAATTTGGAAAAGTTGTCGTCGTCACGATCAATTTTGTGCTGGGCAAAACAGATGTTAATATGGGTGTCATCGATCCGTCGAAGTCAGATTGATATTTCTAGCCATTTTTTATGTTGTAATTAGGGTTTAGGTAACATGATAAAACAAAAAAGCTCTGTTCCATATTTGATTACCTTTTTAACCAACATACTCGTTTCCAGCATTTCTTCGACTTGCCATCCCATTGATATTTTGTGTCTGCCTACTTTTGCGGAGAGCATTTACTTAAAATAATTAGGGCGGATTAAATTTCGCGACTATTTTAAAAGCCGCAAAAACTGCGAAATTTAATTTATGGAAAATATAATCCACTTCAGGTAACCCAACGAATTCAGAAATACAGAAAAAGAGAAATTGATAATTCCTTTTATAATTTAATAAAGGTTTACTGTTAATTTTATTTTTAGTATCTCTACTTTGCTTTGTTTACAGATGTAATTATAGGCAGTTGCTATAATATATCTTGATAGCATATTTGCAAATGTCCTGCTTGTAGCGATCGCAAGAACATTTTAAGTAAACAAATTGCTAAGAGGACACTTCCCTGGTCACTTTTTCAGCCGACTTTTCCATCATCATATTCTTCTTGGGCGACTAATTTTCCAGCCAGGACAACGCTGATAGAAAATTACGACATATATCTTACACTCCTTGCATTCCTGGCATACTACTAATGTTGTCTCGTACTTAAGAATTTCATCGCTATGTCAATAATACCATTGCCTGTGTGTTTAAGATGGGTGCGCGCAGCCGTATGTTGGGTTTGCCTTTCCCCAGCTCTTTGTCCGTCGTACATATTTTTTGCATCCATTTTTGGTGCATTTTTTCCCGCCTGTCAGCATAAAGTATTAATGTGACTATAATTATAACATAAGTATAATATAATATAATATAATATAATAGAATTATTTGCTTGCGTCAGCACATTTTCCGTGACGCCATTAGATGCTTAATATCTTTTGTTCTAGAATTTTTACAATCTGTTTAGAGTTTCTGAAAGCTAAGTAAAAGCTTTTTAACATATTTTCCAGTTTTTACATGGATCGCAAAAAAATTGCCAATAATTGCCCGAAAATCCGTTTTTTTTCAGATTTTTAGGTAAAACCTGACAAAATCGGGAAATCGGATTAGTCACGTGTCCAAAATATGTTTAATGATTCTTCTTGCTGAAAAAAAGTTATGTTGCAAATTTCAAGTTCTAAGGATAATTCTAACAAGAGTTGTTATAATTTCCTCATTATAAGAATTTCATAGAGATTTTTAGGGGTAGTTTAGAGTAATGGCCAATATCAAAGCCCCTGAAAGATATGGGACCTGAAAATTTAGCATGCAGGTTTCTAATAGATAAATATTGAAATTCATTAAGTATCATAGCCATATAACATAGCAATAAGGAGCTATAAAAATGCCGTCAGGGAGGGGGGGCGGGCGAATAGGGTTAAAATAGGGTTAATAAAATAAAAATTAACAAAATCGGATCCCTGAGACCCACTTCTTAAGGTTTGGGCCTTCTAGGATCCTACAGTTATATTATCCAATAATTTTATGGGCTCTTTTTACGCCGGCTCTAAATACATATCGGCCCTATTTACGTCGGCCGTAATTCCTCTACTCGAGAAATTAGGTCTAGCGCCATCCATGACCTATTGTGCGCCAGTCAAAAAGTAAGGGAACAAAAAATATTTATTTCTTTGCCCTGATTACCACCTCTTTCCTGTTGTTTATTAGTATTTTGTTTACTTTTGCAAAACACGCACGAAGAACAGGATGGAAGCATTGTTTTCCTTGAAACTTTGGTCAAACGCAACAATGATACCATTTCAGTTTCAGTGTATCTTAAACCAACACACATTGACTATTACTATTTTGAGCGAAACGCATGAAAATTTACGCGGATAATGTAATACTATTAAAAACCTTTTGTAAATTTTTTATATTTTTAAACGATTTTTTGCATAGTTAGGTATTGCATGCACTTTTTCACTTTAAACATAGTTTATAAGAACGGTAAGGCTGATATTTTGCCAAAAAATAAGAACATAAGAAAGGTCAGCCTGTATTCCCTCATAATTTTCAAGAAAAAAATAAGGTCCAGAATCACAAAGCAATTATTTCTGAAAAGGCTATTATTTTCCTTCTACAATAACATGTTTTAATACCATCTATTTAAAAGCCTAAATTTAATTTTTTTGACGTTTTTGGAAAAACGTAAATAAAAACATTCGAGACTTAAAAAGTGTAAGTAATAAGCGCATCAAGTCTACTTTCTGTTAAAATCTTGGCCTTCTTATAAACATAAAAAAACAATTTGTAGAAGGTGTAGTTTGGAGAAAAAATTGTGGAAATACTTAAGTGAAAAGAATACAAATTTAAAGTAATTACCATTTGAATGTTCATATTGCTTTGCCTTTCGGCGTAAGTTCTTTTTTTGTGATTTTGAGAGCTTACTTGAGTAGGTTGCTGTCGTCAAAAAATGTAACATCTCTTCCATTTCGTATTCATATGTCACCAACGCCATTTTAAATCGTTTCTACTCGCTGTTCAATGTCAAAATAACATGTGCTTTATTTGTGAGCAAAGGACAGAGCTTATTATTGTGGCAACTTCGTCTTCTGCCTTCCTAGCAGTTTTTGTTAACACATGCGGGAGATGATCCTGGAAATAAGGTTGGTGTAGCAGCTTTTAAATTGAAAACTTTTTCTAAAGATCAGTGATCAATCTTGGCTGACGAATGTAAATCTTTATTCGCAAAATATGAAAATTTAAGTTTGGGATCACCACCACCACAATTTAAATAAGCGTATTATAGGCGTTTCCATTTTACTGAATTTCCGATATAACGGAAATATTCCGGTTATAGTGGAGATGAGCCTTTAGGCCTCTTTCACATATTATGCTGTCGGGGTCCTTGGTTGTCAACTAGGGCTCTTTTAGGGAGACCACCCTGTGCTCTTTTTGTATATAAGAACAAGGAAGTTTGGTAACAGCCTTCTTATTTTTCAAATTGTTTTACCTGAAGTTGTTCTTATCTTGTTCTGTATATTTTTTTTATTTATTTTACAGTGCTTACAAATAATTTTGATCCAAATACTTTATGCTAAGATCTGTTAATACAAGTTTTGCAAAATTGCAACAATTAATTCTGCGATAAATTTCCCAATGTTTTTGTGTCTATAAAAAAGTGGAAAATGCAAGGTTTAAATCTTTTTTAATTTAAATGTTGCGCCTTGTAATTTCTTACCAATTATGTTGCGTAGGAAATCCTAAGTCACAAAATACACTTCTTCGTAAACATGTAATAATATTTTCATAGGTCCGCACTCCTAGCATTAAACAGGCCCCGACATCAAGATGCCTACAATGTAGCCAGTACTATTTATTCTGTTCTGAAATACCTACACGCAAGGTAGAACCCAATAGGAGAACACCAGTTGAATGCGAGTAAATACATTAAAACTAGTACGACACTTCTCCTTCGCCATATTGAAATGGTTTTGCGTTAAGATTAATTTCTTTTAGTACGTAGGGTTAAAGTGCATGTATCAGAGTGCTTAACATTCAACAATATTTAAGAGGGCTTTTGCACGTTTGTTTCAAAAGTCAAAATCATTTTAAAATGCAACGTCGATATATTGCCGATTTAAATTTACTCGTTCCCAAGGCTTCGTTTCTGATTCATATGTACTTTTTGCACTATTCTCAACACTCCAGACAGATTGCTTTTTTGAAAACTAAAGTACATGTTTTTTATGTAGCTTTTAATCTATAACAAAGAATTACTAACAATCTATTTAATAGACCGTGGATAAATTTACGGTTGCACCCGTCCTTTATTTACGCATGCTATGTGCTACTATTTTGCGTGACAGAAGTATACAGCTATAAACACTTATTTCGGAAAAGCTTTTTTTCGTTTTTAGTAATATTATAATATTATATTATTTAGGATAAGAATGTTTAAGGATAATCTGTTTAAAAATATAAATTTGAAGACCTTTACCGGATTTCCTAATTATGCCAAACTCAATGAAAGAAAATGATTCTGTTCCCTAAGTTCATTTTTAAAAGGTAGAAAAAATAACCTAATTTCGTAAATATTGTTTGTTAAGTGCCTCTATTGCTAACTGAAATTTGGCTACAGTAAAACCCTTCATACAAACGAGCTTTCTAAGAATAGCCTTGTTTTCAAAATAATTACTTTCCTCAGATATACAACGAGACGTCATAATTTTTATAGTTTATGAAATTCGGGAAAGGTGTATTTCCCAACATTTTGCAATTAAGAACATCAGAGGCTAAAAAAATGTGAAGCAATACGCACATCAAGCCTCAGCTGAAATTTAGGCGACTTTATAAAAAGTTTTATCAGAAATTTGAAAAATTATGAAAAAATAACGACTTGATGTTGTTTTCTACTTAATTGTCAATGACTTTTAGGGATACAAACTCTTCATTTTCAGGACATTTTAAAGAACAAAGTCCAAGAAAAATGTTGACGCGCATTCAACAGCAGAGAAATGACTAACAGTTACAATGCTCTCTTTCGGTAACAAAACGACTATTTATGTCCGGACATATATTAGAATTTCCCTAAAATATTAAACGCTGAATCATGGTTCACTATAAAAAATGCTAATTATGAAAATGCTCTAGCTATAAAAATCCTGTGCGTAAAAGTGCGGAGAGTTGAGCAAAAAGGGCGGTACTTATATGTTTATTGTGCTATGATGTGATCGGAAACAAGTGGTAAAAAATAACCAGCTGTTAAGAGTGTCACTTTATAGTATTTACTCTCTTATTTCCGATTTGAAAAATATGTACATTTTTTATTTTGGATTTCCAAATTAAAAAAATAAATAAAAAATTATTCTCATTTTTGATTTTCTCTAGGCTAGATGTGCTTGTTTTTAACGCTCTCAAATGTTCTTATTTGGTAGGTTGTAGGCTGTTGCAATAAATTACGTACATTATAGTAGTCACCCCTATGTGGCGACATTTAACGACAACGAGCATACAACACATTTAAAAGTCCCATCCAATGATATATTGCATGTTTAGCAAATATTTTTAATTCAGTGGTGAAACAAAACCAATAAGGAATAAAATTAACTTTGGATCTGATCAGCAGAGTATCACAATTTTACTTTGCCGACAACAACGGGAAAAGATGAATAAATTATCTCGGGTTTTCTGGAGTCATATATATTTTTAAAGAAGCTGTGCAGTTTAAAATTTTACTTTACTTCGGGTAAAGTGAAACTCTCAAGCAAAAGTTAGATAAATTAAATAGGGGATAAGGTTACATTATTTCTTTGAAATATTGAAGCCATAAAAATTGGACACAGAGAAATCAAATAGCAAGTAGTTTTTAAATAAAATAGTGCAGTGAAATGTGTAGTAAATACAAGTTATAAAAACCATAGATACATTTCAATTCATCTTATGAAAACATAGTTTAATTTTCAGTTTCTAAAATTGTAAAATAATTTTATCCATCGAGATTTGCGCAAATTATTCTACTTGACACCTACAACCTGTCTTAAAGCAACAGATAAATCTAATTCTAAATTCTGCATGGGCTTTGGTAAGTTCCAATTTTCCTCTCGCATTTTTCTCTCTTTATGCGAATTCGAGACTGAGTAGAAATATTTCAACTCATCTTCTAAATCTAAAGGGAAAATAATCTATATTATAATACCCGTATACGTCTGTCTGCCTGCCTAGAGGCGCACGCAATGCGGTAAAAAAGGACGGTCGAACCCGTGGATTTTTCCACGGGCAACGGACTAGTCTCTTTAATAATAGCCGTATTGTGTCTGTGTGTCCACGAAAGCCACGTCCCGTAACGTACACACGAAATTTTTAAAATGCGCACCAATACCAAATGCGATATATTTTTGTCCAGTTTGTTGCAATGGGCAAGATTAAAAGACGGGCGACCCCGTGGTTTTTCCCACGGGCTAACGACTAGTCTCTATAATAATAGCCGTCGTCTGTCTGTGTCCGCAAAAGCCGTGTCCCGTAACGGAAACACGAAATTTTAAAAATGCGCATCAATACCAAATGCAATATATTTCTGTCCACTTTGTTGCAACGGGTTAATTTAAAGGACGGGCTAACGACTAGTTTTCTTATAATGCTTGGATAAAAATAAATAAAAAATAAAACAAAATAAACAAAATAAAGCTTTTAATGCCCTTTTTATCAAAAGTTTGTTTTTGATTTCATTTTCGCAAGAAAAAATAATTTTAATTCGTTAATTACATAAAATAGACAACAGTAAACAATGGACACGTCCTTTTTATTATTTCTGGTTTCTCCGTAGCATTTTTTTCCTAGGACAATAGATCAGAAAAAGAAGCACAAGTTGTTTAGTTTAATATTTTTTTTTTTCTTTTTACTTGTGGAAGAGTACGTTTTTATGCGGAATTTATAGTTTGAATTACTTTCTAGCAAAATCCTAAATGTAGAAATACGCATTACGTCGTATATGGAAGAAAACAGACATTATTTGCCAAAGTACAACTTTCTTTAAAAAAGGCGTTCAACCTGGAAATTGCTTCAGTTGGATACAGTACCTTTTTCAGCTAATAGTCTTCTTTTCTCAAAATTATGAAAACAATTGCCAACCTTGTAAGGCAAAAATAAAAAACAATAATAATTTTTGCGTCATACATATTTTAGTTCCAAAGTTTTACAATTTTGACGTGAAGTTGATACCTGTTTCTGATATAAAATACTTGTGTAGATATCAATATGCATTTTTTAGGAGCATTGTTTCTTTCGTTTTAAATTTCCATGTTAGGATTGTGGTGGAAAATGAGATCTCATTTTACTTGTACGAGTACTTGTGCTCAATCATAATCATCTCAGAGTAGTTGTGACGAGCCTATAATAAATACATACTAGTCGATAAGGCCCGTGGAAATATCCACTGAAGAGGCAGGATAAAAATGAAAAAGAAGAGTCATTTGAATTTTGATGACGTCAGCAACCGATCCATAACAAAAAATAATTGAGAACCTTGTATTCACGTTGCCTCCATTGTGTAGCGCTTAAAGCGCTGATCAAAAAAATGTATATGATTATGCGCTTTCGATGAACAGTTAATGAGATATAAGGGTTTAAAAATTTGCTGAAGTCACCTGTCAAAACACAAAATATTTTTTCAAAAATTTGTGTACCCGTTGCCTTTATCGTATAGATCTTGAAACGCTGATCAAGAAAATGTATAGGATCATGTACTTGTGACAAACGGTTGCAGAGATATTAGGGTTTGAAGGCTTTTTGATGACGTCATCAACCCGTCCACTTAGAAACGGATTGTGGGACCCAGGTTTGGAAAAGTTGCCCAAATTGGTCCTGGTGGTCCCTAGCTACCCACCCGGTGAAAAATCATTGACCTCACCACCTCGTTTCCAAGTTATTTGGCCTCAAAGTTATAAGTGCACTGTAACGGCTTCATTAATTTAATATAGGACATTAACGTTAAAGTAGTGTTATTGACGTCGCCCCGAAACGACATAAAATTTAACATTTGAGACATACTTTTTTCGGCAACTTCAAAGGAAATTTCGGCGACTTTAGAGGAAAATGACGATATCCACTATGACTGTCACATACCCTCCGTATTATTATAAGAGTTATAAAAAACATAAAAACATATAAAAGGTTACTACTAAAAAAGAGATCATTTGGGCAGATTCTTGTGTGAACTGGTCAAATGTTGACTAGAAAAAAATAGCACTAAAGGAAACCTCATCCTCCTAGAGAAAACACATTACATTAGATGTGACAATTGTTTAGACGGGTTCCCACTTAAACAAACGTTGTCGACTCGATCATCGTCGATTAAATTCATCGATGGCGTTTTTATGAAAATTGAGTTCCCCCTACATTCGATCATACCTTGATCGATGGCGATTCATTTAAATCTATTTCAAAACATTAACATAAATTTCATATGAAATAATGAAATTGAGTTTGTACTTAGAATTTCTTGACATAAATAAACAAAAAATATTTTCGCGCCACTTTTCCCAAACACTATCCTTGAAACTTCTCAACAACACACTGAAATCCGCAAACTTATTATGCTATCTTAAATTCTTCAACATTCATCTGCGAATAATAAAGTAACGGTGATGCTTTTTTGCAGTTGTTTGTCTTGGTTGCACAGTCTTTTTTTATAAAAAAACATTTTTTCACCGGAGTCTCAATTTTCTTAGAAAAATGCCTAAATATAGGGTGAAATTTTTTTCTTAATTTTATTCTTTTCTTTTTTTTGTTTATAAATAACTACGATATTATGTATTTTATTTGGCATCTTTCATTTAAATTAAAGTTTGTAAGGATTATGGTTGACCAGAAAAAAAGAAACATGTAAATATAAATATCAAGGTTTCCAAAAATTGGACTATAGCACGCAAAATTGGACTATAGCACGCTAAGGCTGTTTTTTTTCTTTATCGTCATTTTTTTTCAGCCATTTTCACTTCTTCCCGTTTCTCAGTGAATGTTTATTTCCCGCGTTAAACTGTTTACATCACGTGTCTAATCAATGATCTCATTGGATAAATTTCAATCGGTTAACGAAAAGTAGAAAGCAATCCTACTTTTGAATTTCATCAAATTCGACCAGGTCGACGTCGATCGACGAAAACTATGTAATGTTTTATTTTTAGTAATATCCATTCGTTCGACGTCAACGTCGAACCCGCCTTTTATAAAAAAAAACAACGAAATCTTCAGATTAAGTAACGCTGACATAATAGCCAGGAGACACGGCGTCGCACTCCAGGGTAAGTATTTAAGTACAGGAGAAAAAAGGTTTTTAAGTGTTTATACAATCATAGAAGAACAGAAAGTGTGTTACCTTGTGCAATTGTTTGTTAATGTAGGGAGGTTAATGATGAGAAAAAGGAACGTTGTACCTACATAGTTAAAAAAAAAGGAATAATGCTGTTAGTTTTTACCATGAATAGCTTTACTGAGTTAAGGCCTGCTGGTCCCCCGGACATTTTGTATTGCCCGTATTAGCTGTGATACACAGGGGTATCAGTCTTGCCAAAAGGTTATTCAAAGATAAATTCTCTGAATAAGCTTGAACCTCATTGTCGCCAGCTTTGAACTCAATCATTACTTTTGGGTGTGTAATGTGCATCATTTTATATAAAGAACAAAACAAATAAAAATATAAACAAAAGGATGGTGATATCGACAACCTAAAAAAAAGAAGGAAGGGCTTTTGAAGAAATGAATCACTATGGTTGGAAACTACAATGGGTTATAAAGTACCAACGTCTATCTTCAACTTTAATATCGTTAGTGTTTTCACCATTAACAGAGTGAGGTATTGCCATTATTTGTCTAGTCTGAAATACAATACGTATTTGTGTGAAAGGATAAAATTAAAAAAATGCTTTTAATATGACAGAAATAAAGTGGTTAAACTTTACGCAACACCAAATAGAAAAACAAACATTAGTCCAACAAAAAAATGAGACTAAAAAACTTTAAAAGGCGTTAGATATTAAAAACAAATGTTTTGACATTGTAGAAGATAGATGCTGCGCAGCAACACTGTGTGGCACCTTTTTAGTAGCCATAAATACCCTTCAATTATTTTGGACGTAATGCGAAGCTTAATCACAGCAATCACAGCACAATTACGTGCAGCAATCCCAGTAAAAAATTTACAATCAAAAACGTTGTCTCTCAAGAGACACACAACTAACCTGGAGTCAATTTTTTAAGCGGAGATTTCTTAGGAGCATGGCCCAGATTTTAAATGCAATCTGTATGGTGGCATGCCAGAAGGTGTAATGCTATTACAAAAACTCCATAGGATATGCCAATTTCTTCAGGATTATCTGAA
Source organism: Hydractinia symbiolongicarpus (assembly GCF_029227915.1). Lineage (NCBI taxonomy): Eukaryota > Metazoa > Cnidaria > Hydrozoa > Anthoathecata > Hydractiniidae > Hydractinia > Hydractinia symbiolongicarpus. The sequence continues at coordinate 2,799,456 of NC_079882.1, read as the reverse complement.
ACAACAGAATTACAGGAAAATATGATAGGATTTTTTTAGAAGTGTTTCTAAAATAAGGTTATTAATTTGTAGCGCTTCATGATTCGTTGTCTTCAAAATGACACGACTCCTAAGATAGCAGCGGCAACATCACCAAATACGATTTGAACGAGTGGTCCTAGTTGTTTCTAAGTACAAATTTATGTTCAATTTTAATTCAACCTTAAAGCGGGTCGTTGTCCTTCAAAAGTTCTTAATAAATTTTGCTTTTAAACTTGAAATTCTCTGAAAAGTACAAAGAATATATGAGCTACAGAATTTCAATTCTTTTTACTTACGGTATTATCTTCCGCAACTAAATTTTATCTTACAATCTTTTTAATCTTCAATTCAAGTTTAATGCTATTTATTTAGTATTTAGACTGAAAATTTTTTTTATTAAAGACAGCATATTGTTAATTGATGCTCTCTAACTCTTATATACTGTACTGCTACTGAACATTTTCTTTTTGTTTTAAACGAAAAATACACAAAAAAATGAGACATTGTAAAACAATATTTTCAAAGAACGTAATGTAGTTAAATTAAAACAAAAGCTTTTGCAGCGTTCAGACAAAGGCTGAAAAAATAAATTCCCTGAGTTCCCTGAGTTTTTGGTCGTTTTAAAGGCATTTTTACCTGAAACTGACCTGGTCTGGGTACCTTTTTTCCATGATATAAGTAGAAAACGTTAGACGTCAAATATAAATCTTGTTACTCTAAAACTTTCAACTGTTCTTTCAACTCTTTTATTTTTTCTTTCTTTAGTTACTTTTTCTTTTCAAAGCTGTGGCTTTTGCAATCAATTTTGTCTGTTCCTCTGAATTTTCACTTTCAGCCTTGCAAACAGATGATGTGAATTCATCATCCAAATAGGTTACGGTTTTTCTGATGTTGTCTATCTTTAAATTTACTTCTTTGATTTTAGTCCCCAGCTGTTTTCTTTGTTTTTCTTGCTCAGAACATTCTTTGGATGCACGAGCTACCATTTTACTTTTTTCGTGCTTGGAACGAACAGACTTGAAAGCTAACATTAATGGAATCGATTCAGGTTTAAAGCCATTAGACAACATATGGTCAATGATGACACGTTTGGAGTCAATAGGGAGTTCAGAGATATTGTCTTTGGGTGTGAAATTTAGCAGACTAATTCCTCGTTCTACTGAAGCCTGACCATGACTAAAAAATTAAAATATCTTTAAGTTTTTACAAACAAAAAATAAAACCGTATACAATTCATGCCTTGAGAGATAGGATAATTTTTCCCAAAAGAGACCATATGTAGAGCGTGTGTCAGACAATTCCTTCAGAAATTTTAGAATAACATTCGGACCATCCATTGACACTTGTATTATTTTCGATGGGTCGAGTGTTTCTGTTGATTTGTTGAAATGTTCAATAAGATCAGCAGATGTTGCTGACGAAGATAAAAATACTGTCAATATCGGACTTTCACTGCATCGTCTTTCTCTTCCAGAATCTTACTATTAAATCCATTTGAAACTTTTGGTTAACGCCATTTAAGCTTCCGTCAAACGAAATGACAAAAATTTCCGACTTTTGGACTTTCTTATCAAGAATCTGCCGAAAATATGGTGCTAAACCATGGTCGCATGAATATCTAACTTTGTCCGCTCCCAGTGAGCATAGTTTTACAGTCTCATGACCAGGAAACATGACTTGGAAAAGCTTGCTTATGTTAGCATTTTGATTACTTGAGTTCCCTTTAAGTATGCTGTCTAATGTCCATCGAATCTCAGCTTTGGAAACATCTGCATATGTTAACGTTATCTCAATACTTTCTGGGTCTAGTTTCAGGGTTTGGTAGAAGGCCTGGTCAAAACTTAGTCAGAGTTCGAAACTGGTTTTACTGTACTTGTTTCAAAAAACATGGAGACTTTTATGATGTTTCTTGCCTACTGCACAACTTTTAAGAGCTTGTATACCCATATTAGAAAGTTCAATAACCTTTTTAACAGCGTTTACATTTTGCTTGAGTTACCAAGCCACTCTTTGAATTCAAATATGTTTTATTTTTACTCGTTTTTTATATTTATCTATAAGAACGAAATAACATTTGCTCGGTTATAAAAATGGTAAAATAATTCCTATATCAAAAATTTATCATCTCTGCCTACAATCTACTATTTTGTCATCTGTTACTACATCCAAAAAGTTGTGTTGTAGGCAAAATAAGACCTATACATTTACTTGTTGAAAACAGTGCACAACTTGCCATAACCAAAATATTAAAGCTGGGGATCATCATGGGTTAAATTATAACCCATTTAAGAATCTTAAACAGATTGAGGGGGTAAAAAGGTGGTAAAGCTGACAAAAAAAATTCCCTGAGTTTTCCCTGAATAAGAAAACTTTTTTCCTGGGTTTTCCTGTAATTTTCTACAAAATACATTTTCCAGGTTTTCCAGGGTCTGTCTGAACCCTGTATGTAGCATTCTAAGAATATAAAGAAATTACTTATAGATAGCTTCTATGCTGATAAAAAATAATTATTTGAGGAAACAACTCGAACACAATCTACACTATTTACACTACATTGTATTTAATTCACGTAGCACATGACAAATACTAATATCCTATAGTAATACACTTGTGTAAGTGACTGTGTGAGTTAACGGCACTAAAATCATGGTTTAATTCTTTACGACCCATGCATTGTCTACTCAAAGCGTGGCGTTAGGCTAAAATTTACTCTTCAGGATAAAATGAAGTTTAGTAAACGAAGTAAAAAACTGATTGGCCTTTTATTCTGAAAAAGCTACCTAGATACCTGCTGAGAAAACCAAAGAAAAGCAGGTATGTTATTTAGATTATCTGGTAGAGATTTGAATTTAGATGTATAATCATTTTTTAGCCTTTTAATTTTCAGAGCTAAATTTTCCTCTAAATAGTAAGTTCTTGTTGTGTCTACAGCCGGAAAATATTTTCTTTAAGCACTGTTTTTGTGAAGATAATCTCTAAACAATGGGTCAGAAGTTCGGAATATCCTAAGATTATGTCTAAGCTTAATTGTTTGTTCTAAATATGAAAATTTGTATGATGCATAAAGTAGATTAGAAGTTTACTTTTTTATTGCATATCTAACAAACTGAACTTTTTTTCTGATATATTTTGGGACCATCGTCATGTCAAAAAAGTTAAGAACATTGAGGATGAAACGAAAACGCACTATTTTTATAAAACACAGCATGTATATCCTAGAGAAGAATTTATAGAAACTATAAAAAGTAATTGTGTGATTGTTACTGTTTTTAACGGTACGATTAAATGATTCAGTGTTGATGTGAACAAACATAAATCAATATTTACATCTGTTATGTTACAATCGTTTGAAATATATTTAGTTCTGAAATCCGTAAACGCTGCATTGCTATCATGTACAGCACATATTGTCATGTACTGTTTTCCTGACACATTAAATCAAAAAAAATAGGTTGGGTCTGTAAAGGTAAACTGTTTTTTTATTATTTTGGAATGAAATATTGCGGTAGATATGCGATACACTGAAATGATTCAAGTTTTTGCACATCTCTTTTATGTGTTCTCAACTATTGTCTTCTTATATTTCAAGTATAACTTTGGAACGGTTGCTGAATGCAATAGACTAAATAGCTAATTTTGAATGAATAAACGAAAAATGTTGGATTTTTTTTTCAATGTCTGGTATACTCTTTTCCCTGGTTTATTTTATATAGGATGTAAAAATCATTTATTTAAAAAAAATTATAAGAGAATAACTTTTTAACGTGTGAGATTCCTAACTGAAACTTAAAAATCATATTCAGAGGAACAGGAATAAACTAAACAATATATCTTTAGTTAACTAAACTCAAGCATAATAACCTTATCAACCACAAAATGTTCATATTCACAAGCACCTGTTCACTAAATTTGACTATTAAGCTTATTTAACTTAACAATTCAAAATAAGCTCCTTTCTACAGCCCATCCTGGGTTTTCATTTCTGACTAAAAAAGTGATAAACAACTGTTAACCAGTTTATTACCATCTTGTCTATGAGGATAGTATTGGTTTCTAACTCATAACTAACTATTAAGGCAAATTAAACTTAAATTTAACTAAAAAAAATTAAACACAAAATAGTAAAAATAATATACCCTGAAGTATATTTCCAATAGTGACAAAAATAAATATTTAGCGTTACTTTTTACTTTGTATGAAATTGTAAAATAGGTGTTTCACTTTTGTCGACATTTCACAGATGTAACTGAACTAGAAAAAAATGTAAAGAATAACTATTTGAGAATACACAATAAAACATCCTAGTAACAATAATAGAATTGCTATAAACTTATGCACACAAAACACAAATTAGAATAAATTTACTGTCACTTGGCAACATTACAATTTCCTTAAAAACAAATGGAGTTAGACTGATAGAAAATTGAACAAAACAATATTTCTTTAAAATTTCGTTAAGGAAACAGAAACAACTTTTACAGAGAAATAAAAAGATAATTGAATATATATGTAAGGTTTTCCCAACAGGGAGACAATTTAAGAGCCACCTTAAGATGGCAATCATAATCAATTTTGTTGTTACATACAAATCTTTCTCATCATTATTCATTTTATGTAAGATGGTTTTAGCAAAAATAGATGGCAAATTTTTTCGTTGCGTTTCTTTCAAACATTTGCTTGTTATGTACACAAAAGCTCCTTTTTTTACTTTTAGAACTTTTTGTGTTTTGTAAACTTATTCAGTTCTCTCCTACAGTTGATTATAAAAATATTCAATAGATTTTTTCAAATCATTGGAAACTTTTAAACACAATATTTCTTGTACCATCATCAACATTTTTCCCATCTACAAAAGTTTGCCCTCAAGCACCTTCTCCTTTACGATCTTCCTATACAATATCTGTGTTTGTAATGTATCCAATAATTTTTTGCTAGCATTACCCGAACAGAAAAAGTTTTCATCAGAATTACCCATTTTAGCTATTTGCTTAGCTAAATATTCTCATCAATACTTTAGTGATCTTTGTTTTTTCGATTCATTTGGTCAATTTTGTAGGTGATATCTTTTCGACGTTGCCTATACTTTTGGATCTTATTGTAGCTGTTTGTGCCGTAGTCTTATTTTCCAACCAATTGTCTGTTTTATTATTGCTAACATGATCCTTTACAAATTTAAAAAGGCTGCACCACTAAAATTAATAGTCAACGGATCCAGTCTAAACCAAACAACATCATACAAGTATTTGGGAGTCATTCTTGATTTAACATTAACCTTAAACGAAGATTTTAACTCGAAATACAAAATCTTAGTTCCCGATTACGACTGCTGTCAAAAGTACGTCCGAACTTGACTGTAGAAGCAGCCGGAATGATTTACACAAGTATTGTTGTTCCAGTGTTTACCTATTGTGGGACAGATTCTATTGACGTTCTCAACAGATTAAGGTTCACAGGAACCTTAATCAACAGATTAAGGTTCACAGGAACCTTAATCTGTCGAGAACGTCAATAGACTTTGCATCAGGTTGCTTGCATTACATTCGCATCATCCAAATACATGCAAAGGTCTTCCAAGATCTTATTTAAAGCAAAAACGTGTCTGACCACTAATAAGCAAATACGCCCAGAGCACGACCAGCCAAATATGCAGGGTAGACAAAATCTTTTTTGATGGAGGTGTGCAAAGTTACTTTCCACTAATCCTGTTTAACCATTGTTGATTAACTGTGAAAGATCAAAGAATAAAGAATATGTGCGTGATTCCAAATTGCTCTTAAATTCCTAAAGATCTTAACTAATCTATTTAACTATACTCTTCCTTTCACGAACTACTTGTTTTTTTGCATAAATACCTATGGATAACAAAGCACCAGGTGTAAAATTGAATAAAGTCTACATAAAATTTCATAAAATAATTTTTTAAGGAAACATTTTAGTACTATTGTGATTCCTGTTTTAAGGCTCTTGGCTAATTAATTTTAGTGTTATTAGACAGAGGCCTAATTGACACGAAGCTAAATAAAGGCAGGGGGCTAAATAATAGAACTTTAAACACAATAAATATTTTTTAAGACAATACGATATATAAATAATTACCTTCATTTATTTTAATATATTCTTTATTGTATTTTATTCCACTTGTCACACAAAATTTGAAGATGGATTTGTAGTGTCTAGAACATAAACAGCCCATTATAAAAAGAAAATATTTTAAAAATGAAATGCTGATACAGCATATGGATATCGTTATATATCATAGGGGGATACTAGATAAAGCAAGGGGCTAAATAACTTGTTTTGCAGCCAAAAAGCAATTTTTTCGCTGAGTAGGAACTTCATAAAAAAAATTTCTATAATGACAAATGATTTTGTTCATGCAGTTGATGGCGCCACAGTTAACCATGATGGTAAATAAAGTGAGCAATAAGTATGTGTAAATGATATATCAATATCAAATGTGTGATGTTAACAATTCAATCGCTACATTTTTAGCTGTTGCAAAGAATGTTTTAAACACCAGTTACGTCATACTATTACCAGCCCAGTTTTTTTATTTTTCAAGGGGTCAACATACCAGCAGAAAAAATGCGAAATTTGAAGCCTGATAACTGAAAAAAAGGAGTTAAATTGTATTATTTTTTGTTTTATAGACATTGCTAAAGGTCTATCAGCTTAGAACTTTTTATTTTTGTTTTTGTTCTTCTTTAACATTTAAAAATAATTATTTGAGGAAATAGCTTTGACAGTTTGATAATTGAAAAAATAAAGAAATAATACCTAGAAATTGTGTGACACATGCAAAATGACACAGAATATCTGATTCTGCTAATACTTTCTTTTTCTTTTTCAGGAAGCACATCATAATTCTTAATGAATTACATTTTTCCTCAAAAGGCTAAATAAGTGACATAAAAAACAATTGTTAATTAATTGACACAAAACTAAACAGTCAAGTTGATTCTCTAGACTTGACATATATCAGTACGCATCTGGCATCTCCAAGGAACACATTTTAAGTACAAAAGTATGGGAACCAGCATGGGTATCAATTGATACCCCCTTTTCTGTATTTTGTACATCTATATATAGGAATTTATGGAATGTTCTTATTTGCAAGTTTTTTTATAACTTCATTAAGCACAATAATATTATATTTTTTCGTCAGTTCGGTATTTGGTAAATCTTTTTCCACATCTCATGCACTTATGTCTATCATTCAGCTTATTTCTAATGCCCTTGATAAAGGAAAAATGTTTGCATTTGCATGTGCCCTATTTGTTGACCTCTCCTTTTCTTAATTTATATAAATGACTTATTTCATGTTATTACATTTGTGGAGGTACATCATTTTGCTGATGATACCAACTTGTTACACGTCAATAAAAATCTTAAACATCCACAAAAGGCTTAACGCCAATAACACAATTGTTTTCACATCCAAAACCGCATACATTTTATTTAAACCTAGACGTAAATCTACTCACAATTTTAATTTTAAATTAAAGATTAATGGTAAACTTATTAATTCTAGTGTCATGATTAAATATTTAGGTATTTTACTCGATTCCGACTTTTCCTAGCGATCTCATATTAATTTAATTATTTCCAAACTGAAAAGAGCTAATGCCATTTTATCTTAACTGCGCCATTATGTCATCATCATCATCATCATTCTTGACTTAACGTCTGTTTTCCATGCTAGCATGGGTTGGACAGGGTATATTAATGACCCTCTTCCAATCTGATCTACACTGTGTTAGATCTAAACTCAAATTCCTCTGTATCAAAAAATACTCTTAGTCAAGTTCTTTTTGTACTTTTTCATTCCCATCATCCTTATTTAATACAATTCTAACTCTTCCAAAACAGGCCTTATTTATTATTACTTTTTCACACCTCGTTCTCATGCTAATCCACTTTTCTTCCAACTTAAAATCTTAAAATTTCCTGATTATATCCACCTTCATAATGTCCTATTTCTTAAAAAAATTACTTTGAACACTTCCATTCTCTGTCATTAAAACTTTTGGTATTGATTTCTCTGTTAACTACGGTATTGTGGATATAGTAATGGTTTCATAAGTGTTCCTTCTGTTCAAACGGTATCCTACAGTTTAAATTCAATTCGCTTTCAATCCATTCCATCATGGAACAAATTTATCCAACATTTCAACTTATCCTTCCTCGATTTATCATCTAATGCTTTAAGGATTAAACTAGCTGATTTTTTTTTACAATCTTATACCCAACAATAGTTCCTATTTCTTAAACTGCTTACTTCAAGCCAATTGTTTAAAACTTCTGTCATTACACTAGGGTCATGTGTGCATGTGTCTATGTGCTGGTTCTGTGTGTGTGTAAATGTGTGTCCAATTGTTTTCAGTTTTTGTTTTGTTTATTGTATATTGTTTGTTTTTTTGATTATTTATTTTTTCCTGGTTATTTAATTGATATATACTCCATTTCATATATCCCTAAATTGTCACTGATCATATTTCTTTAATCAAAGGTGGCCTCACAATTTTCTAGCTATGCTATAGTGTGGTCTCCTGGATAATTTTTATAGTTGTGTGGATATCATTATTTTTATATTCATATTGTATTTTATTTTTGCTGTTATCCTTACAAATGAATAAGTCTTGTAAATTTCTTATTCCGAATAAATGACTACTTACTTACTTACTTCTTTGTTATGTGAGCCACAGCTGTGGTGTTATTTCGAATCTTAATTGAAAATGTCTATATTGAATGATTTTTAAGAAGATATTGAGTTCAAAAAATGCAACTAACAACTCTGAAGTGTATTGATATGCTCTGTGGCAATTCTCCCTCAGACCAACGTCTACCTATTTAAAAGTTTCTACCAGTACCACCTAACCCTGAAGAACATACATAACATCGAAGGATAAAATTAGATAAATTTTAGGCAAATGTATAGGTCTGGTAAACTGAGCCACTTTGAGCCACCATTGTACATCCTTAATAGAAAATTCTGACAGAAAAAATCAAAAATCTCCATGGCCTACCTTAAGTCCTAGGTTGTTATCTCTTTCCAAAGACTTATATAATGTGACTTGCCATACTTCATGGCATTGAAGACAGAAATTAATGTTCCGATAATTCTTCAAACAAACCTGGGGTGAGGCATGCACAACAAGTCCTTACATTAGACTCCTTTTTTTTGACCCTTTCATTGATTAAGGCTATTGTCATCTGAGCAGAGTTTAACACAAACACTAAAAACTATGCATTGGGCAGACACTAGAACTGACTTGTTTGGATGTATATATAGTAAATCTTAAGCTGCTCAGAAATGAGACAGTAGCCCCAATGTTTCTTTGGCATGATTCACAAGTGTCAAGTTTCGAAAGAGCTTAGCTACTGCTAAAAACGTAAACAACAGAATTCATCTATTAGTTTTACGTCCTTCGGGACATGTTTGTAATTTTTAATGTATATAATCGTAATACAGTTTTAGTAATTCATTTTACTTGATGATGTAGTAATATGCAACGAAAAAGTTCGTATTTCAGTCAATTATAGCTAGCTAATATGTTCTGAAAGAATTTTGTTTTAATATGAATATGGAGTATATATATAAAACACGATCAAGGGGGCTGTAAGTCAACAAATATAATATGTATTGTAATACATTGTCACTAAGCTAAATGTGAACAAATATGTGGCTGTAATATATACATTTTCACTAACCTATATCCCTATAATAGCTTTGTGTACAGTCAGCACAGCGAACTCCGCCATCTTTAACGCAATCGCCGGACAAATATTTGATACTTAAAGTAATTAGTCACAACTACGGGGGGGGCAGAATATTCTAGGGGGGCAGAATATTCTACCACACCTGTACCTGAATGTCTTAGATTACAAGGTTTAATTTTCTGTTCAACTGAAACACTACACTGCAACATGATATTATTAGTCTATGTCTAGGATTTACCATTACCAATTTCACTGGTTGTTTTTAAGGGGTTGTGTCAAAAACAAAAGGTTTTGTTTTAGCAAGCAGAGTTCCCTAAATCATCAACAAATAAGAAGCTGTTTGCTTAGATAATTTTGTAAAGGATTTAGCTATTTGCTATATCTAATTGGACTGTACACAAAATGTTATTAAAAATACTTTCTAAAAACTGTATCTAGCTAGCTAAATAGAGTAGAACTTAACTTTTCGAAACCATAAAGCATGCGAATCAACCCTAGCCCTTTTTTCAAGTCCTTTACGCAAGCTAGCTTAGTATAGGCATTTTTACCCAGCTTGTCTAAAACTTACCCTTATTGTCTTTTCAAATCTTTTTAAAATGAAATAAATAAATCATAATCTTTTTTCACTAAGAATTCTTTCTGCCATATTTGTTATTTTCGTCTCACTCCACTTGACATGTTCTCCAGCGCAGAGTTCTTATCAAAAGTTCAAGATGACGAATTTTTGCTGCATCACGATGATGACTATGACTATGATGAAACCATAGTTATAAAGAAAAGAAATGACATGCCAGGAATAAAAGAAGAAAATTATGAGAATTCGGGTTTTTATGACTCAAAAAGAATAAAAGGAACACATATTTTTCTCTAAAGAATTAAAAGTTTGCATGATTTTGACCATAAAAAATAAAAAAAATGAAAATTTTCAAAAAGAAAAAGTTGAACATGGTTAAAGAAAAACTTTCCCGCTAATAGCAAATACCTTATCGGTGAAAAATCCGTCGATCCTTTATTTTGTCGGTAAAAATTTTCGTCCCTGAAAATTTTCTTAATTTAGGAAAAAAATTGTTATTTTTAACCGAATGTTGTTCCATATGCAGCATATTCTGCTAAATAAGAGAACTTTACAAGAACTATCGTCCTGGGTCCTGTTTTTTTCACATCCTCGTCTCAGGTTCTCTTGGCGGCCAACAATTTTTCGGCGCTATAAAACTCATCAAAAGGGCAAAATGCCCTCCGGAAACGAGGTTAGGCTCTTCAATTTATAAAATACAACCTTAATTCGTACTTGGACATTAAACTACGCTTATTAGCTGTAACCTCACTTGTTTTCGTATAATGAACGACGATTATTAGTCCTTTTTGTTAGACTGGATCGATTGGAGTTTGATATTTTAAGTTTTTTACAATGTCTAGTTGTAAATTAGAACATAAACGACGCGACTTGAAAAAAACACCTTGTTAATAACGACTTTTATTAGAACAAAATTGTAAGAAAATCAATGTAATGCTGTAGCCGTAGGGAAAATTACCGAGTAACAGAAGATTTGTGAATACTCGTAAAAATGAACAACCTCGTCCCCAGGGTCTTTTACCTTTTTGACATCGAGCCGGCGGGAAAAAAAATGTTTAGCTGTCAAGTAAGCGCCAGCGGCTTTATGCAACAAACCCTTGGGACAAGGATGAAAAATTAACTTTAATTCCTGGCCTAGTTTGGAGAAAAAGTTATTGGAATGTAAAAGCATGAAATAGTTACCCTTTGGCCTACAATGGTATGTTTTACGTAACCCAAATACAAAATTTCGATTATCATTTCAGCATGCCATTTTTTGTTTACTATGCCAAATTTGTCGAGATAAAGCAGTTTTACTTTTGAGAAATTTTGGGCATAAATTTATTAAATCTGGTGTAAAAAACAATTTATTAGTGCCATCATCATGTTTAGTGCTTTTTTTGTTCACTGTGGCAAATTCTGTCGAAAACAAAGAAGTTTTATTTCTTAGACCAATTTTGGCCTTAGCATGCTTTTTTGTTTACTACCAACTTAAAAAATCATATTCATTCTTTTTTAAGTGATTTTGGCCCCAAAACAGTATTTAAGTGATAAAAAAAATTATTGTCACCAATGGTATTAACAAGGAGGTAAGCATGCACTCCTCCTTTCCCAGTCAGTAAGTCAAATTCACGAAACCATTCACTGACAAAAAAAACAGTGCTCCGTACACACGAAAAATGATATTACGATGACCGCAGGAGCCTGCTTACTAAATCACCACTCTCCCTCAGGTAAAATGAAAAAAAAATGGATTAGGCGGGAACGAAGGAAATTACACGATGAGGGTTAAAGGCAATGAAAAGATTTATTGATTGAAAATCGGAAGAGGTTACTCCATATGAATGAAGAGCCAGACGGTTTAAGAGCTGTGTTGACCACACTGTCTTAAAACAACTAAATAGGGCATATAACAGGGATATAATAGAAACACTAATATTTTACAGCAAGACTTTTCCTGCACTAAAAAGTCATATTTATACGACAAAAAACATGATAAAAACATTTGATTTCTATTGTCGCACCAGCCGAACTGAGCTTGCAACCACGCGAATTTGGTCTTCATTTAGAATGCTGCTTCTAAACGTTACTTTTTTTATAAGAAACTCCATATTGTGAGCCAGGTGCTTATTTTTTATAATTCTACCTTGACTTTTTGCAAGATGTTCGTCAATGAACATCTTGCAAAAAGACAACATATTTCTCTTAAGCACACAATGCAACACTTTAAGGAATGAACTGAACGATTGCTTCGCTAAAATTGATGTATGCGGAATACAGTATTCCTCCAATTAGGACACTCTAAAAGGCGGGGATACCTCTTATCAGCAGAAAAGTCTCATAAAAAACTTTCTAAATAGCGAACACTCTAATTAGCGGACAACATTTTTTGTATTTCTAACAAGAAGCTCTAAGGGGGCTATAAGAATTTCCGCTCGCTACCAAAATATTTGATAACAACCTGCTAATTTGTTGTGTTATCGTGCCAAACATCGAAGAGGTTTGGTGCATGAAGCTCTGGAGATAAAGCACACAAGTGACATTATATCTTACAACAAACGCAAACAAAACGAAACGTGTCATAATAAATTCACATTTTAAAAGAAATTGCTAACAAAAGTACAGCCTATCATTCATGGTTGAAAGTCTTGCGATTGAAACGTTTATGGTCTTAAACGGGATTTAGTTGACAAAAAATCAAAATTTTGATGTGACCATCATGTTCAGCATACTTTTTTTATTAACTGTGCCAATTTTTGTCGAATATAAAGTAGTTTTAATTTTTGGACCAATTTTGGCCTAAAGCGACATTTAGGTGACAAAAATCAAAATTATAATGTTACCATTATGTTCAGCATACTTTTTTTGTTAACTCTGCCAAATTTTGACCTGTACTTAGGGAGCTTGGGTACGAAGTTTAAATCTGTGACGTTGCAATTGACCATTAGACAGGGTTAGTTAGTTAGTCAGTTATACCAATACTATCCTCCTCTCAGATGAACGTGAAACTCAAGGGTCGATTTTTTCTCAAAAAATGCTTCGAAAGAAAAAAACGACGGTTTTAAAGAATTTCCTATGCCTTCGGGCGCGGAAATTCAATTAGCAGACGGTCCAGAATATCGGGAGCCAGCAAACATAAATAGAGAAAAATGAATATTTTTTCAAATATTTATTTTAAACCCTTTGAAACTTCACAATCTAGCTCACTTTTTATAGATTTATTGATCTTCTTTACCAGTTGATCAACTTTTCTTGTCGCATGAAAGCAATAAATTACAGGAATCTCCAGACCATAGCCACCGCCACGACTCAACCTTTTCCCACTAACTTGAGCCATAATGGAAGTGTTTGTAACTTTCAAGAACAATAAAAATATTTTTTTAAATGTTTTGTGGTAGGTTCAATTCATTTATTTTCTTCTTTTTTTCGTGTCACGAGAAAAACAAAAAAATGGGGAAACATAAAAAATAATAAATTTTATCTTTCGATTTTATTTCTTATAAAGTGACGTAATAGAATTTTACTTAACGATAGGATATATACAACTATAAAATATTCTGAAAAGAAATGCACAAAAAAATATTTAAGAAAATATGCTAGTCCGTTTAAATATATTTACTAACAGTCCTCTAAATGATTTTAGGTTAAAGAGCAGACCAGAATATTTGCCTCCTCCTACATGCCCTTAATTACACTACTATAAACATAATTTTCTAAGCTGTGCGCTGCCATTACATAACATTCAGCTATTCGTTTCCATGCTCAGTTTAGCAAAAAAACGAAGAAGTTTAATTGCAGGAACTTAAAACCCTGTTTACACTAAAAGATGTCGGAAACAAAATATAACAAGAAAAATGACACTTGAAACACTTGAAATTGCACAATTTTAAAAAAGATACGAATGCTTTGCACTCAAACTGTTAAAACAAGATCAAACAAGTTTATACTTAAGATATGCCCTTATTTCAAGTGGAGGCCTATGTACCAGGTTGTTTGCGAGAAAAGAAAATGAAACACGAGTCTACAATTTGCCGACAATTTTGTCTCCAGAATCAACTAGAAACAGAATAGAAATATAAGGAACACTAAAAAGGATCGATAAATATTGAAATTTTTACTGCAAACGTCTACACAAACCAAAGAATGTTCTTGCTGTGAATTCATATAAACATCATCTGCAAAATTGATAACTCATAATGGTTTCGCGTGAAGGCCTTTTTCATACATATATAATATATAATATACTCGCGATTCATTACACGACACCATTCTTCTTATATCACATTCTCTTCGACGAGAACAACGATTGTAATGATACCAATTATAGCCAAAATTACAACAACCATAATAACACACAACTTTTTATTTTCCCACCATGCCTTGTTTTTAAGACGACGTGACGATTTGGCGAATGATTCAGACTATAAAGAATAAAACAGGAAATTAGTTAACAAGAACTTTTCAACATAGGCGAAACAGAACCTAGATTTAAACGCGTTCTTTTTTCGATTTGAATGTCCTGATTTATTTATTTTTTATTGAGTTTTTCTCTTGGTTTCTTATGTCCTCCCATATGAGGCTTACTCATGCTTTTATATGTGGTTGTAACCTCAACGGCTGCAGTTACACTGTAACAAGAAAGCCAGTGAGTACGAATCCACTAAAAGGACTGCGTATACCGCCAGTTACACCCTAATGCCTACAGTGTTGACTTCGAGTAATACAAAACTAAAAACACCTCCGACTTTATTACACAGCGTAATTTAGATAATTAAAACCCTCAACTCGAACTTCAAGTACCCGAAATGTTTGATATTCTCCCTCAAACCACTTATACCTTCTCCTAAAAATCACAGTCAAGCCTCTGATAACTCCAAAAGTCAAAGATTTTAGTGGCCTCCTGGTCCAAACCAAACATGACAAATACAACTGCTAAATAAGAATTCTAATATTTGAGCTAGAGCATTTGACTGTACGATAAGTAAGATTTAAATAATCGGTAGTATATTGTAGATGAATTTCTTAAAAATAAAACATACCGATTTTGAGAGGTCTTCAGTTTTGTCGACAAGTATGTCCAATTTGTCACCCCTGTCGAATATTTTTTCTAAACAGAAAGGATTTATATACGTTTACAAGATTTTAACGTTTGTTATTAGTAGCAAAACATTTATGATGAACTAGCTTCAAGTCGACATATACGGCGATCAGTTTCAACAGTTTAAGTTACTTCCGTATTCACGCATTTAATTCTATCTCCTGTCATGACAGATCAGGTCTGTAAAAAGTAATCAGTGTTAGGAAATTTTGTACTAGTGGCTTAAATGTCGCTCGCTTTTTTAGAATGTCTATTTTATTGTTGATAAAATGGTAATAAGTAAAAGCAAAGACCAAACAAGCAGTAAGTAAAGGTCAAGTCAAGAAACGTGAAAATGACAACAATCCGGGGGGATGTTTACTAACTGCGTGTGAATTGACAAAATTTCTGCAGCAAGATCTAACACTATTGCAATCAAACCTCAAAAACAATTAAACAGAGATTTCAGGCTTTTACTTTCCCTGTAATAACTCTGTGCATGCAACTCGCGTAATAACACTCACAAGGGCTAAGTAAATATTAAAAGTAGGTACTTATATTTTGAGTCATCACTGTTTTCACCTCATCTACATCTCGTTGTAGGTTTCTGATTTTACTTGTGCTTGCATCATCTACATCTCCTTTGTTAAACTTGCGCTAAAATGAAACAAAAAGATTGAAGTTGGAAGAATGGTTATTGCACTAAATTTCACACCTAAATTTGATATAATTTGTCTTTCTTGTAATACCTTACAATTGGGTGTTTTAATCTCTAATATTAATACCGTCTTCTGTTCAAAATGGTAGTTGAAATGATACTTTGTGGTAAGGAACCACGAGATATGTACGATGGGTGAAAATCTGCGGACTGGTTAAGTACGAAAGGCAAACTCATAGATTTTTTCACAGGCCAACGACTGGTCCCATAGCATTTTTAGTTAACTTATTTGTTCACGAAAGGGCAAGGACACTCCTAAATGTCAGCATAACAAAACATTAGGCTGTTTCAATGGCATTCAGTTGGAACTTGAGTCCAACACAAACACAAATAGCCCTGTAAAAGTATAGTGTATATTTTTATCAGCACGTTTGCAAAGAAATTAAACTTGTATATAATGTATATGACCTTGGAATTTCTGCTCTTTAAAACCTTCTTGTTATCCTATTTCATCCATCTTTAAGAAATCTCAGAGAAAAATGATATAGTTTTGACTCTGCTTTTTAAATCAGTGAGTCGAAATTTATCCCTTCAGTATTAGATTTATGTGAGATCACAGAAAGCTAACATATTTCTGCGTGTTTTCTTCGTACTTCTGCATTATGTTTTGAACAATGTAGGGACAAAAAAGAAGTTTTGACTTTAAAATAAATCTAGTGTGAACGTCGGCAGTTTTTTTTAGATCAGTTTTTTAAACTATATATGTTACTGTTTCAATATTTTTACAACTCTTATTGTTTATCCATTTGAATAATTCACTTTCGTTTTAATCCCAACTCGATTGAACAGTAATATATTATTTACAGTGTCTTATAATGAACTCAAGGTTACAGATATGCAATATCATCCTGCATAAAAATATAATAATTAAACGATGGTGGTTTTAGCTAATATCACATAATATTAATGTATAAATAATATTAACTTTAACATATTTGCAGAAATTCTGTGATATTTTCTTGCTTTTAAATTTAATCAAATTATTCAAATTAATACCAGAGTAAATAGTTCTTACTAGGTGCTGACCAAGAACTGGAGTGAAATCTCTTTTCAACTCATAAGCATTGCAATGCATTGCTCGTTCAAACAAGGTACTCGATTCAAACTGAGTTTTTATCTAAACATTATAAATGGAAACAAAAATTAGTGAAATATTTTTTTCAATTACCAGAAATAATAACAAACAAATAAACAAATAAATAAACTAATCATAAAAAACTAATTGATGCAAAATAGTACCTTATGTAAGTAGGCATATGGTAAAGATTTGCCCATTGATTCATCTGCCATACATAAATAAACCAAGCCAGAGCTAACAACAACATGAAATATAAACCTAAAAAATAAGATTAAAATTTAAAGCAAGTATTTTCTATAATTTTGTAACACATTCACAGAATAATGTTAATTGTGAAAAAGAAAATAAAAGCAGTGCTTTCCATAATCATAGAATTCTATATAGAATTGATAACAATTTAGTCAAATTCTCCTTGGACCTGAAATAATACATGACCTACTCTCCAGACGAATAAGAACACATTGTGTCCTTCTTTGTGTCAATATTTTGAAGTATGGCCATGGTGATTTGCTGAAAATTTCCTGAATGTTCAGTGTAATCCACTAAAACCGTTGACTCACGTGATATCAGTGCATAATATATTGACATTGTGTTGGTTTTTGTTTCTGTAAAAAGAGATAGGATAATTAGGGTTACAATCATAATTTCAATTTTTTCATCAATTTAAAGGATTTTTAGTCATCCGTATTATTCCCACTCTATTAATGCATAATTATTATACAACTGAATTGACCAAAACAGTGAATAAATACTTAAGTTCCATACTTTGAGTATAATTTTTATTTGTGGAACCCAAGGTAGTGTCATCAGGCCATGAATAAGTAATATTTATAGTGAATGACATCACTTTCTTCACAGTTTCTTAAAGAAAATGTCCTAGCAGGCAATAAAATTTATACAACATAATTATATACATCCTAAAATCTTCAAACAAAAAAATCTTGGGAACAAACAGTTTTTTTAAAAAATTGTTGTACAACTTTTGCTACACCGCATTTATACTTCAACATATCTCACCATAGAAAATTTTTAAGGACTCTAAATTTGGAAGAAATTTTCTAAAGTAATCAAGAAAATTAATTGACAAAAAAGAAACAATAGTTTACCTTTTGACACATTTTTTCAAAATTTTATTTTTACTAAATTATAAAAACATGCAAAAGCTCTTTAGGTAGAAAATTACAGAACAGAAAACAAATTTTAAATATGTATTCGACAAGTATAAAAAGGTAAAAGCATTCACTTGATTCATTGTTAAATGCTGTTGCTACAAATTCATATATTATGAAAATATAAAAGTTCTTTCACCAAAGGTTGAATTTGTTGAAATGCTGGTCATGTTAACAGATTGTGATATACTTTTTATTATTAAAAGGGAGCATGATTCCACCAATTCACATTTCTCATTACAACTCCTTAAATAATGGTTTAGTTGGGTTAGATTTGTAACTAACTCCACAATTTATTTTCAAAAAAAATTAAGATCCAAGCGAAAAAATACTGATCTTTTGAGCATTGTTTTTACTCACTCCCTGCATTATGGTAATATTATAAGGCTGAACTTAGGAATCATCTAGCAAATAAAATTCACTCATAAACCTGGCTCATAATAGTCAACAGAGAAAATATATCTCACAAAAGTGATGTCATAGCAAAATTGGTAACATCAAAAATATTTTATTTCTACATATCATTATATTTAATACTGTACTATATTTCTATCAAGTTTCATTAAAACAGCCGAACTCTCTTTACCTTAGGATATTAGATACCCAAAAATTCCAATATGAATAAGCTTAATAAAATATCCTAGTTTAAAACCTCGTATGGTATAGATTCCAAAACATCTTGTTATTAAACACTATTTTAAAGAACAAAAATATAATATTCACAAATTTCGAAGTTTACAAGTAGTGTTAGACATGCAATAAAAACGTTTGTGTTTTGTCTGTGAAACCATTATTCTGACTAACTTATACAAATATATGGTATATACTAGTTATGTTTTTAATTTGTAATACTTACAAGATCATAAGTTAAGGAAGTATAAGTTTAGTATTCTATGCTGCTTTATTTTAGTTTTGATTTTTAGCATAAAAGAAGGAAACGTATATATGACAGTGGATATTAATTTTAAATTAATGGCAAATTTCACTTTATTTGTCGCTGCAAAATTTTTTCACCATGATTATTATAGACCTTTGAAACTAGAAATGTTCTCTATCAATAATTCTGGCATTATTGCAATGTCTAAACATATTGAAGAAAGGATTGTTAAACAGTAAAGCATAAAAATTGACACTAACAGACAAATCACAAAATAAAAAATCCGTAAGAAAAACTACAATATAAATACAATATAATTATTAACATTTATACTATCACTTGCATAGGTGTTCAAATTCATCTAGCATTCTATTTAAGTATGACACCTGATTTGCAAGTTCTGTTACTGGTTTCATTTTACGATCAAGTTCTTCACATTTTGCAATCAAACCATACATAGCATGAATATTTTTTTCCACTTCTGCTTGAGTATGTTGTATTGTCTGGTCATATATGGAAACTGTTTCATTCGTAACATTGCTAATGTCACTTAAATGCTTTGTAAGATAAGCCATTAATTTGGATAGACTTTTACTAGTGTACTTTGCTTGTTCTTCCAAATCAGTTAACACTAATGGATCAACAGGTGGAATTTTAGTATTTTGCAAGGTTTCATTTATTAAGTTTTTGTTTTCATGTTCTTCTTCTGATGAGCTTGACACATAACTTATTGGGGAGTGCGACCGAGGAGATGAGTTCATGCTGATAATGCTGAAATAAACTGTACATCAATATAAACTAATAGCGGCATTTTTTAACTATACTGTATTATTTTGAGCTCAGTCTGAAATAGTTTGCTAGAGTTTAAATTTAAATCTTAAAAGTGCAAAAAACACACAAAATAAAAGCAGTTACTTTTATGTGACTTTAACTGACTTTGTTATTGTTACAATAATGACATAATTGAAGCAATTAACACTCTATCTGCTAACTCAGCTTCTGGCCCAGATGGTGGCCTGCTATATTTCTTAAAAATTGTAAGAATGCTGTGGCAACTCCACTTCTTATGTTTTGGTCAAACTTCTTAACACAGGTGTAACACCTCTGCTTTTGAGGACTGCAAACATTGCCCCCATTTTCAAAGGAGGCGACCAAGGTGACTACTATCGACCAGTCGCCTTGACTTCACATGCCGTTAAAATATTTGAAAAAGTTTTAAAAAAGAACATAGTTGATCATCTTGTACAGTACAATCTCTTTAACAACTCACAACATGGTTTTAGAGAAGGTCGTTCTTGTTTATCACAGCTACTGACCCATTATGATACAATCCTATCCTTTCTTGAAAGCGGTTCAAATGTAGATACCATTTACTTAGATTTTAACAAGGCATTTGACAAAGTGGACCACTCCATCTTATTTGCTAAACTGAAGCAACTTGGTTTAAATGACAAACTGATAAAATGGATTAAATCATTCCTTAAAGACAGAATACAACATGTTTATGTCAATGGTGTAAAATCTATACCCGCTAACGTTGGATCAGGGGTTCCACAGGGTCTGTTCTTGGACCACTGCTTTTTCTAATCATGGTTGGTGATATTAATCAGAACTTAAAATATTCTTTAGCATCCAGCTTTGCAGACGACACACAAATTCTGAAAGAGATTAATGGCCTCATGGACACCTTTAAACTCCACTGTCTTATAAATATAATTTATAAGTGGACAACTGAAAATAATATGAAACTCAATGGGTGTAAGTTCGAGCACCTAAGTTATGGAAAGATTGAGTTTTTGAAACCACTCTCTGTATATCTAAGTAACACGTCAGAAAAGATTAACAAAAAAATCACTGTGAAGGACTTAGGAGTTATAATGTCGAATGATTGCAAATTTAATAAGCATATCTCAAACCTTATATCAAAGGCAAACAGGATAACTGGATGGATATTACGAACATTCGAGAGCAGAGAAAAAAACGTGATGTTGACTCTTTGGAAATCATTAGTTATTCTCCACCTTGACTATTGTTCCCAGTTTTGGTCTCCACTAATGAAAGGACAAATACAAGATATAGAAATGGTGCAAAGAAACTTTACTAGAAAAATCCTTGGAACTCAAGTATTTCGTACTGGGACGTACTAAAAAGTTTGAATCTGTATTCTCTGGAGAGAAGAAGAGAACAGTATGCCATAATTTACATCTGGAAAGTGATTGCAAAAATAGTACCAAACTTTGGTCAGGAAACTGGGAAAGGAGGCATCACATGGTACACGAATGATCGTTTGGGTCGAAAATGTGTTGTTCCTGTAGTGAAGAAAGGGCCATTTTATAAGACTCGTTGTGCTAGTTTGGCTGTCCAAGGAGTACGATTGTTTAATGGTCTACCAAAAGCAATACGCAACCTATCTGATTGCAGCATAGACTGTTTCAAGTCAAAGTTGGATTGCTTTCTTGCTACTGTTCCTGATGAGCCACTGATACCAAATTATGTTCAGTTTCTAAAGGCCAACACGAACAGCATCATTGACATGATGAGCATTGGACTCGCCGAGTAAAGTATTCAAAGTAAGTATAATAAAAAATAAAACAACTAAGGTTTTTGGCACACATTCCTATGAGATCATTCCAAATAAGACGAATTTAAGAAACAAATACAAGTTCATTTATAATAAAATGGATCAGAAAGAAAAATAAAATTCCTCATGTGAGTCTTTTTGGATTGGAGGTGTCATAATTACCTATGAAAATACAGTTATACAAAAATTTATTATGAAATGTATGTAATAATTGATTAACATACACACTTACATAGATATTTATCATTTTCTGAAAATTTAAAGGACCTCCCACCTTTTCTTAATTATTAGTCTCGTTCTGATCTAGTATCTCCAAAAAGAGCTAAAACATTTTACTAAATTTTACCTTTTCAAATCACATGCCCATGCTATTTTAAAAAACCTGCATTTATAATGGTGAGTGTGCTTAAGCAGATGAAAAATATGCTGAAGAAATGGGGAAGAAGAACACTGTAGTTAGCTTTTAAAAAAATTTGCAATTTTGTAACATTGTTTTTATGAAAATATATAGATTTTCAATGTGAACGTTCTAGGAAAGAGAGAGAGAGAGAGAGATTATAACACTAACAATTAAGAACCACATTGTTTTTTCAAATTAACAAACACACTTAAATATAGTACATGTAAGGGATGAGTACAATCTTTGTGCAATAATACAACATATTGTTATTTCGATAATCTTTTTTAAGAGGAACATCAGGAGAAAAACCTTTTTGCTTTCTATTTACAATGCACATTAATTTAGGTCACAATGTTCTACACTGATGGTCCTCACCTCTATGCACTAAGTATATAGCAGTGTAGCTAGCTATAACTTAGCACTGCGTGTTTATGCAACAGACAGGCAAACAGACAGACAAACAGGATGGCTATTATTATATGGATTTCTCTTTTGATCTATAAATCATTTTTAAAAAGTTGCACTCTTGAGCAAAAACACCATTTACAAGAACAGTGTTATCAATTAATTCTTCAAAAGCGCTGAACAATCATGTTTGCTTCATAACTGTATACGTAGGTATGTTTACATTTTTTTCATATCCACGTTTTGGAGAGGAAGTTAACGCTTTCTTAAAAATGGCAACAAGAATGCAATATTTCCAAGTTGTTTTATAATTTTCCCTGATTATGGAAGTAATTATTCATCCAAGTTGTGTGAATGCAGAAGTTTACATATTTGGACTGTATTATATGTTATGTTTGGGTCCTCTGACTGACCTATTTAGGTTATAAAAAACCAGATCAGTAATTGGGATGCTCATTTCTTTTATATATATGGTCCTAAAAACTAATTTAGTTTTGCATTCTCCTGGTTGGTAAATAATATGTGATAATTTTTAACCAATGTCAGGCCCTCATTTGTTAGGATAGCCATAACACAGCCTTCAGGCAGTAAGCTCTTCATAAACCGGGGTAAATTCGAACAAGACATATTGTGTAGTTTTGAGTTTCTGCTAATTTAGCTTTACTATACTTCAAATATATACTTGTAGTTCTTGTTTAATCAAAACTTTT
The DNA here is from genome assembly GCF_029227915.1 of Hydractinia symbiolongicarpus. Taxonomy (NCBI): domain Eukaryota; kingdom Metazoa; phylum Cnidaria; class Hydrozoa; order Anthoathecata; family Hydractiniidae; genus Hydractinia; species Hydractinia symbiolongicarpus. The sequence continues at coordinate 2,776,147 of NC_079882.1, read as the reverse complement.
TCTATGAGAGTTTGACCATGAAAAGTCTGTGTTTTCCCTCCACATTCCGACCGAAAGAATATCAGAAAATCCCAGGAAAAAAACAATCAACTGACCAAGTTACTTTTGCAAGAGATTCAGAATGCAAACATGACATAATTTTTATAACGGCCAGTCTAACGCTTAAATTTTCACAAAAGTTAAAAATATAAAACTGATAATTAATTTTTTACTTAAATAATCATTTAGATCTATGCAGATTCTCCTCTAGTAACCTTGTTTTGATTATATATACACTCTTCTGTTACAAAAAATATCTCATTGCACTTTTTTTTACCTAAAAAGTACTTTGTAAAAAGTTGTTGAGATTTTGTACATTTTGTTAGTGTGTCCATGATTAATAATATTCTACTTAGCTAATGGCAACAGAAGCGAGTGGGACATGAGAGTCAAAGACAAAAGGGAAAAATAAATCAAACAAAATACCAGATACAAAAGAAAAAAAAGAAAAAGCGTGTATGATGCCAGTAGAAACAGTCAACAGTCAATGAAATCGAAACCGTCGTCCCAGCCCAGCGGACCTTCGGGAACAACTCTGATCTTGTGACGTAAATGTCAAAGAGAGGCCCAGACAAAATGCCTATAATTTTGTTTTGTTATGTGCAGGGGGATAGCGTTTGATTTAAATAACCGCCACCATTATAGATAACCGTAGATCAGTTTGTTGTGATATCTTACAATTGTGAACATAGTTCTTATAAACCATTCCGCGGGGTGCGGCACACAAGGACGACGCTAGATGTAACGAGTGTTCTACTGCTAAAAAAAGGAATGTTTACACACATTATTGTCTAATGCTGTGACATTTTGATTAATTATATAAAAAGATAGACTTGACATAACCTCTATTAAGACATGGCTGGAGGCGAATTAGATAGACAATACAAACTGGTTGTAGTTGGAGGGGGTGGTGTTGGAAAAAGTGCCTTGACAATCCAGTTTATTCAATCACATTTCGTTCAAGATTATGATCCTACGATCGAAGATTCCTATAGAAAACAATGTGTAATAGATGATCGGGTTGCACATTTAGACAGTAAGTTTCACTTAAGTTATATTAAGGAATATTGAAATGTTTAATATATATAACTGCACAGTTGTAAGACACCATTAATTAATAGGTTTTGACTCTGCTAATGCCAAATTGGTTGTTAGGGAAAGGGGTAAAGCAGATTCCCTTTAAGATAGAAGAAATAGAGATGAGAAATAAAACTCAACCTACAAATCAGGAATCATGCTGTGATCCAAGGATCAAATTCCCTGTACCAGAAATATTGCCGTTTTTGCTCATGTTTCCTAATTTGGAGGTAGTTTTCTGTATCTTCATAGATTAAACAGTATTAGAAGTTTTACAGTCTTACAAACTTGCATCCACTTTGGTCAATATATAGCTAGACCTTTTTGAATGTTTATATTTTTCCCGGTAAGCCCTGCTGGCTTTAAAAAGGAAGTTTGTTGAAAAAAGGTCTTTTTCAGCCCATTTCTTTCTATGGATACATTTTTGAGGCTTTAAACTATTATGGAGTGTAGATTGATAACTTCTGAATGACATATATTTATAATAAATAAAGTCATAATCACAGCTGTTTCGAAGCGGACAAAAATGTTACGAAAAAATAATTCGAATTACCCTCTCAGTCAAAACAGGATATCTCAAGAACGAAATAAAATTTTTATATTCTGTAAAAAGAATAATAATCTTGGATAAATTGTCCATATTATTAAAAGAAAAAAATTTTTGGACACCTGTCCGAAATTGGTATATTTAGGCCAAAATGTCTAAAAATGACTTAAAAATTATCATTTAGATCAATGTCTTCCACAATATCTCTAGAATAAAGTTAAGGAAACATGTTTTTTATGGTCCAAAGGTTAGGTTAAATATCTGGAATAAAAATTAATTTATTTTATTACTGTCCGAAATTGTCCAAAGGGTTATTTTTGGGCCAAATGTGAGACCTATGTGAAAAACGGCCTTTAGAGCCTCAATGTATGCTTAAAGTTTGTTTATTAACTGAATAAAAAACATTACTTTGGATTCTAAGGCCATTAAAGATGATGTAGATGACAGATTAGTCTGTCCGAAATTGTCCAAAGGGTTATTTTTGGGCCAAATGGGAAAAATTATTTGAAAAACGACCTTTAGAGCCTGAATGTATGCTTAAAATTCGTTTATTAACTGAATAAAAAACATTACTTTGGATTCTGAGGCCATTAAAGATGATGTAGATGTAATATTTATCTGTCCGAAATTGTCCAAAGGGTCACTTTTGGTCCTAAGGGTTTTCAGGCCAAATATGTGACATCATACATTAAATAAAACGTCATTCAGAGTCGACAGTTTCAACATTCTAGTTTATCATGCTAGTAGAAAATAACTCAAGTTGTGCATAAATAGTTTATTATATACATTAAATATGTACAAAGCAATCATGTTGTGTTTCTTTATAAATTGTATAAAATAGCACCCAATCTTGTGATAAAGCCAAGATTAGCTAGCTAGCCATAAACATCTTTGATTTCAACAATTTTATCTTGAAAAAGCCCACCAAAGTCTTAACTAAATATAAAAAAGAAGTATTAAGTGACTTAAATACAAAACACGATGCAAAATGCAAAACTGTAGGACCAAAAAATAGCTACTCTTTACAGAAAAATACAAAACAGAAGAAAAAAGAAGTTTTACAAGCTATAAAACAATTTCTTAAAACCAAAGGTGATCTTATAGCAAAAAAATAATATTAAAATCCCTGCAAAATAAAGTAGTTTACTGTTTTTCCCTTACCTCGTGCTCTGCCAAACTTTAGCTAGCTTCAAAATTGCTAAGACACCGTTGTCTCGCTTATTCCAACATTTTCAAAAAATCCCGGTTTCGGATTAGGATTCCTGGGTCGAGCAATCAAGTCAAAAGTAAACACCGGGTTGCTGTAATTTTGCTGGGAAAAAACATACCTACCAAAACATTAAACGCCATCACTGTGACTTGCTTAGAAGTTTAGATAATTATTTAATTAGACAGAAAAGGGATCACACTACATCAAATCGCCGTGCACCACTTTGGCAACTTTTTCTCCTCTTTTTTAGCGCCTAAAGAAGACTTTAACTTAAAATTTAAGTAGTTTATAGTTTGCGAGACGAACAGTGCACGGTACCGACCAATAGAACCATGTTTCCAGGCCCCCCATACCAATTTTCAAGTCCATAGCTAGTAGCGCGACGTTGGCACAAGGTTGGAAAGATGGTATACTTTCGCCAAAAATAATGTTTTTTTTTAGTTTTGTGTGTTTTGTTTGACGAAATAACTCGAAATTTATAACACACATGTATAACATATTTATATATTTAAAAAGGGGAAAAGTAGATCGTTTTAATACTTTTTAATTCAGTAAAATTAAAACAACACAAAAAAAGTTTCAATAATTTAAAAAATGATAAAAATACAAAATTTCCAAAAAAATTGTGGAAGCCATCTTAATTTTGTTTAATTTTTGGTTTGACCATAGCGAAACAGCCGTGTAATGATCCCTTCGTGCGAAGAAACAGACAAAAAAGGACCTCACTTCACCTAGTCTCCACATCATTGTAATTGTGAAAAGTAATCAACCAAAACATTGAGCTTGAAAAACATTGACCCACGGAATTCGTTGTATTGCAAATATACGCCGATTATGTATTGCAATCAATGGTGGCCGTGCATTCCAAATACAGAAACTAAAACACGTAACAACAACGCTTGGTTTGAACTGGTATATTATAGTTCAAGTATCACTTGAAATTATGACAAAACAAGCATCCCTGGAACATGGAATCCTTGGTTTGGAGGCTGAGCCTAACTATTATTTTTATTGCAGAGGGGAGAAAACAGAATTACAAAAATTGACAAAAAATACAAACAAAACCCAATTGTCAACAAACCCTAACCTAGTATCAGTTGAGACAAATTAGAGGACATTGAAACTAATTGGGTATTCCCAAAGTAGGTGAAGGATTCCTAGCCTAACTTGACCTATGATATTCTAATTTACGCTATAGAAAATTTTGGAAAAGAAAAAAAATCCACATCTTTTGACTTTTGGCAGACACAAATAACGAGTTGCAAATTTTTTGCAATTTTAAACATTCAGGTTCTGAGTGCCAAGTGTCCTGGGAAGTAGTTTAAAACAAAGTCTAAAAACTCCATTTAACTAAGATGTGCATGTTATCATTGAATATTTGAGTTTAATGATATGCTTTGATCTTTGGATATAATTTTTTACATACTTTTGAGTTTTTTGTATGACCGACCATATTTTTAGGGATCAATTGACTCTAACGAATCTAACACCAGATATTTGCAACGTCTACCTTATTTGTATGTAGCTGGCTATGCTAAGTCAAATGTTCGTATCAATGCAGGGAAATTGCATCCCTACTTGAGCATATCAAGCAAATAAATCCAGGAGTTCAATTACATCCCATTATGTATTTGACTATCAAAAATTTATTGTCAAAATAATGGCCTGCAAACATAGTTCTGTGTGTAAAATTAAAAAAATAACATTTTAATATTAATTTGTAAAATTAAAAAACATACACTTCAGTTATATTGGGCCATCAAAAAACAAAGTCTGGTGTTTCAAGTGCCGTCCATGTAAATCAAAAAGTCTGATAAAAAATAAGGTTAGTGGGGTGACTTAATAATACCAAATATTTGTAATGCTTGCGTAAATGTCCTGCATTCAAAACTTTGACAAAAACTTAAGGGGCAATTTGCATGATACCCAAAGTAAACTCAATCTGATTTCAGTCACTTTCATCCACGGTGTGTTTCTCAGGACTGTTTATATGCATGGGTTTTTATTGTTTTAGGCATAAAAAAATGTGTGCATGATTGAATAAATACAAAATATTTGATCCTTTAAAGCCTAACCCCTTCCCAAAATTAACTTCAACTAGTAGCGAAATGTCATGTAAACAGTTGCGTGGAATTTCACTTTGCCTAAATTTCACTTCCTTTATATATTTTAGCAAAACTGTGTTTTATGGCATTTCATTACTTTGTGTATTGCTCTTTTATACTGTATTCCTGAATGTGAAATCAGAAACTATTAATAACAACATTACATTACAACCATACAAAATCTTTTTATTAATTCTGATTTATGTAGCTGCAAATGTGTAAAGGTTACAGGGTTAATTTTTAATTACTTGATATAATTAGCTTAACTAGATTGTATGCTGGAGAAATGTATTTATGTTTAATTGTATTTATTTCTAGTATTTGTTTTTAACTAACATGCTTTTTATTTTTAGTTTTGGATACTGCTGGTCAAGAGGTATTTCCCTTATGCTATATTTATTCTTTTTTTATTTTCTGTAGCATTATTGTTTTGCTAGCTTGTTATATGATATACATTAACAATATATTGAATAATCAGATTTTACTAAGATAATTATATAAAAATATTGCTTTTTAGGAATTTAGTGCAATGAGAGAACAGTATATGAGAACTGGGGAAGGATTTTTATTAGTGTTTTCAGTAACAGATAGTTCCAGGTTTGTATTTGTTTTTATGGATAATATAGTATAGTATTTTTTAATGGGAATAAACAAATGATTTATTTACCATTTAACCATTTTTTATAAAGTTTGTAAAGATTACTGTTAGTTTGTAACTGTATTTTTGACATTTGAAATGCCAGTAACAAATAGTATTACAGTAGTATATAATTTTGGGCATACTGCTAGCCTAAGTTACTGTACCCATTATGTATCCAAGATAAAAATTTCTAGTTACTCACTATGCTTATTGAATTTAGCTTTGATGAAATCCCAAGATTTCACACACAAATCCTACGAGTGAAGGATAAGTAAGTTATTTTTTCTATGTTTAGGTATAATGAGTTTAGGGTGGAAAATATTTTTTATTTTTAAATATTATCGTAAAAATACATATAAAATATATTAATAAATAATGAAAATAAAGTCAAGGTGTTAGCCATGGTATTTATTTTGTTTGTGGGACAGACAATTTGCAATTGGGTTTCTCAATCAGGCATCTATTTTCCTAATGACTTTTAACTTTTCTCTGTTACCTAGCTGATGTATTCGTTTCTTAAAACCTGCCTACAAAGTTAGTCAAAGATCATTTATTGTATATGGATTTCTATTTTTTATTTTTCGAAGCTTGCAACAATGGAATAATTTGAATTTAATCATTAAAATCTTCGATTGATGTTAAGAATTAGTTTTGGGAGAGCTGTTTCTCGGATCATAGAATTTAGAATTTTTTTCTTCAGACACCACCATTGGCCATCCTCTGAACAACGTGTTTTCAAATGCCCCTTCAACTTTAAATACTTTCTGATTAAAAATCAATAAGTCAAACCTGCAATAACTCAAACATTCTCCTAGTCATTAGGGGTGTTCAAAAACACTTCTAATGACTTGCAAAATGAATGTTAACAAAACCTGTTAAGGTTACTTATTTTCTTTTAAAATAAATAATTTAAATTGTTTACTTACAAAAGTCGTAAATTTCCTTCTCCATTAAATCTTAAGGTGTGAGGCACTTGCAAACTCTTGCATTCACCAAGAATATATATGCTTGTTTAGGTGAAAGAAAAACAATTTTGACTTATATTTATTTAAAATCACATTTTTTGCAATTCTAAATTTATTTATAGAAAATCTGTATATTTTTTTTAATTTTAGAGATGAATTCCCGATGATTCTAGTGGGTAACAAGTCAGATTTAGAGAATGAGCGAACTGTTTCAACTGCAGAAGCACAAGAATTAGGTAGAAAACTAAAGGTACGTTAATGTATTGCAATTATTTGTGTTGTGTAGATTTTTTTACACACGCTTTTTGGTGATATAAATTTATGTCTTTTTTTTAACTTGAGAGTGGCATCTAAAAAAAAATAATTTGAGGTGATAAATAAAATAAAAATTTTTTCATTTATGGTCATGGATCAAATCAGCAATTTTTGTTAAAAAACCCGTCTTAAAAACTCAGTGCTTTTCTCTTTTTTGTTGCTGACACAAAAGAAAGTCATTCAATAAGTGTCTATTATTAAAAAATGACTTTTATTTCTGATTCCAATTAGAAAATTTAATATATTGTTTTTCACGTGTAATGAGTTTGCAATAATAAATTCAACAACCTTGCCAAGTTTCATGTCTAACCTTTTCATGGTGCTGCACCAGCTAAAAGATTCTGGTTTTGTCAAGGTTAAATAACTTTTAATAAAAAATATTTTAATTTAATTATTGTTAACCATAAAAGTAAACTTAAACAAACCTGAGATAAGTTAATAAATATTTTACATAATGTTGGTAAACAAACAATTAAAATTAATTATATTAAAATCGTTTCTAAATTTTATGCAATCTAAATTCCTCGCTTTTCCTTTTCCGCTTCTGTTTGCATTACAAGGAATCATTTTGTTCAGTTAAAATACAGAGAGTGACTCTATTCATAACCGATTGCTGTTTGGCTCGCCATAATCGTATTTTGTTAAACAAAATAGTTACTTTGGAAGAGTTGTTAATATATTGTTAGTTATTTTAAAGGTGAATGAGATGGGCCTTCCTGCAGAGATTTTAGTGTCCCTGCTAACTTAAAAGTCTGATAAAGTCAGTATATTTTTAAAAACGATGTATTTGCTATCTAAGTGATTGATTTGTACGTAATACAATTGTTTTTCATACAATCCTTCATGTTACAATCACTTGCAGCCTTAAATACAACAACTGAGCAATCCATTTGAATTCTGATCATCTTTTAATTAAATTTATTTTATTTTTAGATTCCTTACCTGGAGTCTAGTGCTAAACAGCGAATTAACGTCGACGCAGCGTTTCACGATTTAGTTCGAGCTATTAGGTATGGTGCATATATAACTTGTTCTTTCGTTGTTCTGGTTTTAATATCTTACAAATCAAATTTCAATAAAACCGCTTTTTTTTAATGATGTTTGCAATACAAAATTTTTGATATTTGCCACTTACATATCGTTAGTGTTGATTTCAGGCTTGACACGTATACTATAATATTGTTTAAACATTGGCGTAAGAAAAAGCAAGTCAAAAATTGTCATGTTTCTACACAAGTTTTATTGTATATTGAGCAAGAAATAAAAAAAATGTGCCATGTGCTACATTTTTTTTTTTTATAAGAAAACTGTTTATTAGTAGCAGATTACCAAACCGAAGTACGAAATTTCGGAAATTTGGGTTCGGAAAATAAATGACAATTTCGGTGTGCAATTTCCGTATAAGAAACTTTAGAGATAAGGAAAGAAGAATTTTTCTATTAATTGCCTGCTAATACTTTAGTTTTCTGTAAAATATTAAAAATAAAGTTAAAAGCAAGTAATTTTCATCCCCACCTTAAATATGCCTATTTTAACAGACGTATACATTTTTCTGTCAAAAATGTTTTTTCTTGTAAGATTTGACACTTAAGACCGGGTATCTTATAAAAAACTTGCGACAATCGTTGGGTTTGCAAGGGCTTTTCAATATCACTTATGTTTTTTTGTATTTTAGGCGTTCTAATGAAGTTATTGATCAGCCAGTGAAGAAAAAGAAAAAATCCAAGTGCACAATTCTATAAAGCGTGTATTTATATTATCCAGTAAAACAAAATATAGATACTTTTTATTATAAGGAAAAGAAGATGATCGAGTGAAATGTTGTTGCTGCGGTATCGTACTGCAGGTCCATGAGAACGATTTTGAACATATATAAATGGATAATTTTTTTTATATATTTCCAAAAGTATGATTATATATTTGCATTGTGAATCTTCATTTAGAAGAGTGGAGGATTTAGATAAGAAAAAGCATACAGTAGAGGCTATCCTCTAATATCAGTTCTTTGTTATTTTTTTTCTGTTTCTTATAATATATTTGTCACGCACGAATGGAACGTTTGATCAAAAGTTTTTGTACAATAACCTTTGTTTGCTTGTCTATTTTCTTTTTTATTGCAATTTAACTTACGGTAACACCAAGTTTTAAAAGTTGTTTTGTTTCAAAACAGAAGAAAAATCATCTCCACCATAGAGCTTAATTATAACATAATTTTAAATAATTCTCCTTCGTTGGGATTAATGTATATTCTACACCGAATTATATTTTACCAATTAATATTTCCGCTGTTTTGTAAATAGAAATGAGAGTATCTGGGAAAAATAACATGTGCTTTCATGTGATGCTTTTTAGTTGTAATTTAAGGTCTTTTGCTGTATATCTGTTTCCGTGCTTTTTGAGATATCCCCAAAATCTTTTATACTCTTTTTAGAATATCAAAACTCTAACCATGCTGGTCAGTGTTCTTATTCTGGCTTACACGGCTCAAATTTGAAATGTCTCCTCACTGCAAAAGTAGAGTTTTTAACAACTTTCTCACCAAATCTCGAATTTCCTTTTACAAAATTATATAGCTTGTAACCTTTTTTTATTTTTAAAATCCTACTTGAGTGTAGAAATAATTTGTTCTTCACTCTTGGCGTTACCTGAAAATGTCCTTAAATCTTCCCCTTTTTTTATGTAAAAATACCTTTGTCTTTTAAAAAGAGCTTGAAAATTCTCCCAACAAGTTCTCATATTTGAGTTCATAAAAGGAGTGTTGTTCTTAACAATAGACTAAAAAATTTTACCTGAAATCTCAGCCTCATTGTTATAAAGTATACTCCTATAAAGATATAGGATGCTTATTTTTGTGTTTTATAATAACCTATGAAAGACTAAAAATTAAAAAAAGGCAAAAAATCGGTATATAAACACCGGCTTTCTCGTCGTGGTTTAGTACGTCTAGGATAAACAACAAACAACAAAAGTAGCATATTTGCTGAATTGGCTATTGACCTTCAGTTACTAAATGTGAGATTAGAAAACCGGGCCTGTTAGTTTGTTTACAACGCTCTTCTCTCAGTGCTCACTAGCCTTGCTGTTTTTATCTTTTTGACCATTCTCGACCCCAGAGCTCTTTAAGATAAACTTAAGTTTAAGGTTTTAATCTCAAAGAGCTCTAGGAACGAGAATGCTTTTTGAATTAACCGAATCTAGCCCTCAGGGTTCTTTTACGTCTATTTTCATCCTTGGGACAGCTCTGAAATTTTATTTAGCCGTCTCAATAGCATATCATAGGCATAAGGGAGCCCTGGAGGTAAGCTTGGACTTAGCATGATACTTACGCATTTTACCATGAAAATTAATTACCATGGAATTGCTAAAAAAGCACAGCGCCAGACAAAAAGGAAATTGGCCCGGTGATAAGGCTGTTTTCGATTTTCTTTTAACTGGTTTCTTCCAGTGCAGAGCTTTGTTGTTAGTAACGTTGAGTTGGCAGGGGACTAAAATGAGAATTCGAGGGAAATTTTCCAGACGAGAACTAACATGGTTAATTTTACCAAAAACGAACGATAGGCAACGAAAAAACATCTTTTTAATTTTTCCGTTCAAAAACTCAACGAGATCAACTAAAATTTACGATCCTTTGAACGATGGATTTTATCTAAAGGTACCCGTCAAATGTTAGGTCAGTTAAAACGTTTCTGTGCCTAAGGAAACTTATAAAGTAACTAAGAAATTTGTTCTTCCTGTGTAAGTTGATTTTTCTGGATTATTAAATAATTTGCAGCCAAATCCTTTATTTATATTGGGAACAATTTTGTTTGTTTCCAGATAAACGTAAAGGTAATAACAACAAACACAATCTTTGTCGTGGAAAAGCACACATTTATAATAACATGTGAACCCAGGCTTTCTTTTTCGTTTTGTTTCTGTGTTTTTTTCGTTCGATAGCGGCAAATGTGAACAGAGCTTTAACCCCTACACGGTTGGTCACGCAAATATACAACCCAATGAGAAAAGTGAAAGATAACCTGGGAATGAGGATGCCCCTGCAAACTTTGTTTGCAAATAAACAGCCCCTTAAAAAAGGAATTTCTATTTATAAAAAAAAAGAATTAAAAAGGGATTAGTGTGCTTGAATTAAAATATGCAAAACAACCCATTCTTGTACCCAGAGCTCTTCGATAAGCCTTCAAAGTTTATCTCAAAGAGCTCTGTGGACGAATGTGGATGAAAACAACCAATGAGCTCAAAAAACATTCAAATAAATTATAGCTAAAAATAGAAGTCCATCATTTAACAAGAGATACCGATTTCCGAAACTTGTTTGAGTTAATTAGGTTTCTTATTTCACGACGTCATGGAATGTCGCGCTTTTCATAGTCATATAACTAAAAGATGTCATAGAAATGTGCACGACAAATACTTTGTTTTTCACCTGTCTCTTTTTCTTGCTGTGATGTCAAAGAATCAAAAATGCGGGCAAAACTTTTTAGTTCCCAGGCCTTTTTTTCGACAGTCAAAGTATTAGCAGCCAGAGAGCCAAAAAGAAGAATTTGGTAACGAGATTGAGAGAGATTGATATTTTAAATTCAAAACCTTCTCGATCTTGTCCTTCGAGCTCCTCTTAGGAGGTAAATCTCGAAGGTTTATAAAAGAGTTTCAGAAACGAAAATAAATTACCTTTTTATTTATAGCTTATAATATCTTTTTTGTTTCAATTAATTGTCAAGATGAACTAAATTTCTGCAGACCCAGATAAAGTTTCATTAGTAACTCTTTGTCACAGGTTTTTAGTTTTGTGGATAACATTATAGGCCTACATTTATTTAGTGCCTACGACGAAGACGGAAGTTGATTTTTGCGTCATCGTCGATACAGTATCCTTTTCTGAGGACTCGGCTAAGTGGATCTTTTATGTAGATTGTCCTAATTGAAATGAAAACTATATAGTAAAAGTATTGGTAATGATGTAAACTAATAATTCACTTGATGAGATGCGGCAGTGGGTCTTACCTAATAAGGAACGTGCGATTTTTTCAAAAATAAACCACAAGTCGATTTATGTGGTTTTAAAATATGTACCGCTTTTTTTATTTTTTTGCGTCAAGTTTGTTTTTACTTAGGCTTACATGCATTACCACATATCAATCTCAACCTCGTTTCCAGGAGTTTGGTCTTGTTTTCGATTTCTCAAAACAAATGGAAATATCAATAAATTAATGTCTATATGGCGGACACGTGATTCTTTTGTCGAGTGTTAATGTCTCTCTTTGGAGCAAACTCGTCCCCTCAGGGCTTGTTAGGTTTTTATATTTGGGACGGTCCTAAAGGTCAGTACAGTCATGTGGACGAGTTTTTACTAGAGGGAATTTATGTGAGGGGCTAAAGAGAACAATCTCATAATTAGTTACAATGATGACAAATAAAATATTGCAAAAGAGCAACCTTGTCCCCAGAGCCTTTTTGGTGATCGAGATGATGTTGGTCGCAACGCTGGATTTCTCAGTTATGTCCAAAGTTACTCTTTATGCATTTAAGACTTACAGGAATTCCGTAGCTAAGGTTACTTATTTTCAAGACAGGATTAAACAAAATATATAACATAAAGTGATCAGATACAAACAGGAAACAACTCGCGTAGAGCGAGCTGTTTATAAAAGTGTGTTTTTTCGGCTGCCGTCTCAAAATGTATTTGCCCAAAGGGATACCGAGCCAATGGTAGCTCAAGTAGCTTCAAAATACATGATTGTTCTATTCCAAACTCCAGAGCGAGATGATTCGTAAGGACAGAAGAAAGTTGAAGTAATGCTATTTTTTTCTTCGTTATTAAATTAATTTGCTTTTCTCGTTTTTTTGTTGAGTAGTTAGACCGTAGCTAGCTAGCTGTAGAGCTAGGCAAGCAAGAACAACATTGCTTATTTGATGTATTGATTTGATGTATTAGTTCCTGGCTCTGGCCAGCTCTTATCGTATTTGAGCATAATGATGTTGGCGAGCCAGCTCTACATGTTTGTAACTACAGTTGAACTGAAGAAATTGGCTTTTGTCAGTGACCTACTGTAAATATATGATAAAAAAGGTGAACTCTCAGTGTTATACTATTTACCCCCAGCAGCATATCAAACATATATCTACGACCGATGGCTCCTATGGCTCACTACTCTTCTTACTAAAAACACTTCTCTTCTTTCCTCCAAAATCTTCTCTTCTTTCCTCCAAAATCTTCTCCTCCATTTGAAATAATGCGTGAAAACACTTCTCTTTTGTAAATTAAAAAAATTCCCTAATCCAATTCTGGTTTGCAATATTGATTGAAGAGCTGGATTTTATTAACTCCTGTTTTCAAATAAAATGACATACATTGGCTCCCAGCCATGAAAAAGGTTAAGTGTTCTTTGTATTTAATAGCTCTCCAAAGATTTATATGTGGTGCACCATGTTATTCTTATTATTCTTAATTTTCTATCGTTGGAAACAAAAGGCCTGTTTTTTTCAGCCTAAAATTCTGATATCTATAATATAATACCCATATGCGTCTGTCTGTCACTCAAAATGGTAACCGCAGTAGCGAGACAAACGAATTACGGTGAATAAAGGACAACCCGTGGATTTTTTCATGGGCCACTGACTAGTTGTTATAAAGCACCTTCTTATAAAAGAAAAATCATGTAGCAATTAGGTGGACACTACCATAATTTTCAGGACTCTGGGTAGCTATTTTGTTTTTTATCGTGTCGATTGATAAGTAAAATTAACTACCCTGTTACTAAAAGCTGATTTGATTTATGATATTATTTTAATCATGTACCTGCACAGAAACCTGCTACAATATAAAGCTGTTGGTAAATATTGAACACATGTTAGCCAAGTATACTTCTTAGACGGTTTATGTTTGGCTGTTAGGTAACCCAATTCATCCTCTTTCTAAAACATAAGGAGAACTTTTCATTGTAACCTAGTTTGGTGGTTCAACGATGAGGCTGTTTTTTTCGCAGTCTTTGCCTGGCAATTCTGTGGTACCAAACATAAACTGTCTAGGTCTTGTCAGTTTTGAAGCAGATTATTTGTTGACTGAAAAAAGTTCTTTCAAAAATCACTCCTCAACAAGGGTTATGGTTTGTTTTTAGTTATGGCTGCACTCAAATAAATTAGTGTTAATAGAATAATTTATTTTGTATACAACCATGTGACCTGTCCTTTAAGGTTTGAATGTGCTTGCGAAAATATCAATTTATTTTAAGTCAAATGCTAAAGCCTGCAGATCACACGGAAATCTTAAATAAACAAGTCTTATGTGAGTTGTAAATTGCTCACATAAAATTATTGGCATGTGTATGTGAAATATTACTTGTCACCTGCTACTGTAAACCTAGGCTTAATGTTGTTGGAGTTGCTATGACCAATAAATTATTTTACTTTGAGCAACACTAAAAGGGCAGCAATAGAAAGGTGATGGAAATTTTACTTAAGCATCTAGATTCTCATAACTTTTATTTTGTATGTTATCTATTCATATTCAGATAGATTTGTGGCGCCGTAGATTAGTGGTTATAGCTCTCGTACTCTGTGCGGGAGACCGGGGTTCGATTCCTCTTGACGGCGATTCAACATGGGCGAGTGAATGTTACCATAGCCCTTGGTTAACCCAAGCCATGTGAGGGAAATTGGGAAGATGGCACACTGTGTGGGCCGTTGGATGTTGCCGGGAGTTGTCTAGTAGAGCGCGGGCTCTAATTGGGTCTGCGTAGCTCAAAATGAGCATTAAATACTCTAGGACTCTCCATCTACGCCATGGCCCCTCCTGGAAATAATAGACAGGGTATATCCCTCGATATTTGTGAGGCTAGCCATGTAAAATATGCACATCTATCTATCTATCTAGGCATGTTAAAAATTTTGATTCACGTACATTCAAATTGCATTTTTTGATTGTCAGTGAAGTTGAAAGTTAACTTTAAGTTCTCTTCTTTTGATGCCTCTTTCTTCAAGGAAACAGGCTGATTAGAACAAACAACATTGTAGCATGAATTTTATCCCTTTTTTAAATACTAAAAAACTTATACCAATCCCAAAAATGCGGAGATATTTAACTTTTTTTGTTACTGTATTTTCCGGTATATAATCCGCACATCGTATAACCCACAGCTCAGCTTTTTTAGGGAGTTATAAACTAGATGCTATCAGATAACCCGCACCTTCGTATAACCCGCATAAAATTTCAATCAATGTGTTTTACTAACCCGCACCTTTGCATAACCCGCATCATGTTAAGAAAAAAATTCAGCATATTTTTACTTACCCTAATCATTTTATAAACATGTGCGTGTGTTCTGTTTTTTCATGCTGGAGACAAGTGG
This sequence comes from Hydractinia symbiolongicarpus, assembly GCF_029227915.1. Taxonomy (NCBI): domain Eukaryota; kingdom Metazoa; phylum Cnidaria; class Hydrozoa; order Anthoathecata; family Hydractiniidae; genus Hydractinia; species Hydractinia symbiolongicarpus. Next base: position 2,760,904 of record NC_079882.1, on the reverse strand, counting down.
GGGACGTTTAAACCCCAAACACGAGAACCGAGTGTCTGAGTGTCAACTTCCTTGTCTCCGACTGCTGAAATAATAATGAATTCAAATTAATTTGATAAGTTGATCTTCTGCTAATGTTGACAGTACTAAATCAGACAATGCTGTTTTCTTTTTATTTGTAGACATTAGTTTCAGCCAATAATAATTCTTGCTCCCTGCGATTGAACAAACAAACAAACAAATAAAAAACCATTCTATCAGGTTATAAACCTAAAGTAAAATCTCTGCTTTTTATGTATTTTAAGTTCTTTTGGCATAAAAATAAACACCATAATAATTATCACGGATTGTCTGTAACAGCGATGTACGGAACGTTCTTTTCTAATGTTTATAGAATTTTGTTTCTATTTATATCTCAGCAATCACAGCGTGCATAATAAAATGAATGGCGGCAATGAGGAGGAGATAGTTGTGTGTGTCTTATTAATTGTATTTTATATTTATTTTTGATATTTTCAGTGGCCATCTGTTGCTCGAAGGTAGCGAAGATAAAAAAAGAAAATAATTATCTATACTTTAACAGGAATTAATAATTAAGTCCTAGGCACTAGGTTGTGAAATACGTGTCAATTAAACCTAAAAATGATACCTGCTATTATGCTCTATTACCAAAAGCAAATCATCTCAATGTGCTTAATGTGATTGCAAAGATATAAATAGATTAGAATTACATTCAACACAAAAGAAAAATGATCTCCAGAATTGTGTTTCAGAGAGAGCTCGTAATAATAGCAATGGCCAGCAATAGGAAGTCAAAGAAAGAAATTTCACTGTGTAAAAAAAATTAAATCACCTAGTTGAAGTAAGATTATGTAGATATAGTATCGCGCATGCAGTTATATTAATGTTTATATTTATCCCGCTGGTACTATTTTTTCTTCATTGAATGTATAAACTTTAAATTTCACAATAAATGACAGAAATTATAAAACTTATCACATAACCCGCACCACAATATAACCCGCACCACCGGTGGAAGACGTAAAAATCAACTTATAACCCGCGGGTTATATACCGGAAAATACGGTATAAGCATAAAAGACAGGAAATCACAAAATTTTATTTATTTTTATTATTCAATAATATTTTACAAGGTAAATTACATCAGTAAATAAAATACTGTTTTTGTACATGACCTCTTTGCAGACCTCTTTCACAAGTGAACGTGCAAGATTTTCTATGCTTACAAGTCAGTTTCTTCTGTATAGTTAGCAAGCAGTACGTTGCCAAAGGTACAATGTATAAGCTTATAAATCCGAAGAGCTTCAACGTCAGTTAGAAGACGCCTTATTTGTTTCAGAATGTGTAATCGTGTGGAAGATTTTTTGCAGTTTGTAACATTGATAACTGCTGACCAATGTTTTACTTCAATTTAATGATTCTGCTTGTTAAGTCTAAATTTTGTATCAAACAGCATGACTTCTGCTTTTCCTTTTTAAGATTTTTATGATTTATAATCAATTCGTTTTCTTTCATCTAAGAAAATTACAGCCAAATCTTGTACTAGAGCACCCTCAATGTTATGGAGGTCATGATAGTGACAATAGATGACGGTATCTTCTGTGCACATTACGATTTCACATATTTTAAACCAAGAAGAAATTTCATTAAAGGCAACAGAAATAAAAGTGGCCCCAAAATTGAGCCTAGGAGTACTCCACAGTAGATTGGTTGAGCATCAGACAACACTCCTTTATAGCATACTGTCATGGATCTATTGAAAAGATAATCTATAAACCATGATTGTTCATTACCAACAATTCTATCTTGTGGTATAGTATTGTTACAGATTTAGCCTTAAATCACATGTACGTCAAAGAGTTTGTGAGAAATTTTTATAATACTAAATAATAAAAAAATTGAATTTTAGATTTGTCTTTAAAGAATTATACATTTTACAGTCTGCTATATTAATAATTCCGTTTTTAAAAGTTTTTTTTGTACCAACCTGAAATGTCTGAAAATGTGAGGAATGTCTGGAATTTTAGCGGAAAATTATTGAACATGTAAGGAAAATACAAAATAAATATGTGGACACCCTAATTTAGCATGGATAAAACAAAGAGGCTAATTTTAGTTTTGCTATGTAATTTTTTCCAATGCTCTCCATTTTGTTAAAATTGAATTAATAATTAATTTGGTTTAGGGCTTATTTTGTACACTTTTTAAAGCCACTTAATTTTTGGGCTCAGGCTTTAGACGCTGAGGGTAAAGAGCTTTTTGGTTGTCTGCTTAACACTTATTTTACATACACAGTGTTATCGTTAAAAAAATGTTTAAATTTGTGTTATTGGTTCAATATGGTGTGACTTAACACACAAAAAAATTCTTTAAGGCTCACAATTGCTTTTTACGTAAGTATATACATGCTTGCTTCTGAGAAGGCCTTAGTCCAACTAGGAATGTTGCTAAATGGGAAAAAGTGTTCAGAGGATGGATGCTATGGCTGAAGCAAGTTGAGCAAGTTGATCAATTTTTGATCCCATTTCAATTTAGTAACTAGAGTTGCTTATAAAAATGCATAATTGGAGAAATATCACCCTGTAAACCTTTCCATTATAAATATTTTTCTTATTATAGAAGTATGAAAAAATTATTCAAATGAAGTTAGTAAGTAAAGATGAAAAGCTGCCTATTTCTGTTGATAAACTCATTGCTACAAACAGCTGCCAATACAATCACTTTTCATGTACCGGAAGAACAACCAGCTCACACAAAAGCTGGCAAACTACAAAAAAACCCTAATTCACATGTTACTTTACTTTTGCACGAGAAAGATTTTTCTGTAGACAAAACATCCGGGATAATCTATACAAAAAAAGTATTTGATCGAGAGAAGCTAAGTAGGAATGAAAGAAGGAATGGTATTAGACTTATATTTGATGTGGATGGTCAAACAGTCAAAGCTATAGTTAATATTACAGACATAAACGATAACATACCCTATTTTCAGAAATTGGTTTCATGCTTTACAATAAGTGAGGATGTACCTATAAACCACTCCATAAAAATTGAAGAAGCAGTTGATAAAGACATTGGTACCAATGCAATAACTTTATATCGTATAATTTCTGGAGATAAATTCAATAACTTTAAACTTGTCAAAAATAGAAATGGATTGTACCTTCAAATCATAAAGAACTTAGATCGTGAGCAACAGGCAGAGAATATACTATTAAACATAACAGCGTGTGATAAATTGAGTAACCTTTGCAATTTTGGTTTCATTAATATAACAATTGCTGATGTAAATGACAATAAGCCAACATTTTCAAAAAATACCTACAATGCCGATGTTTATGAAAATACTACCATTGGTGCTACAATCCTTTTTGTCCACGCCTCAGATGCTGATAAAGGTTCTAACGCAAACATTATATACACCATTCAGCCACAGCATACACACTTTACTATAAACTCTCACTCAGGAGCAGTGATTTTGCAACAGTCTCTTGATTACGAATACCGTAGACGTTATACAATCATTGTAGTTGCTGCTAATGTCCACCCACCTGTGTACAAAACCACAGCCACTGTTGTAGTCACTGTTTTAGACTGTAATGATAATGCTCCAGACATCAGTTTTACGTATAGTTTATCTGGCGTGTATAATGTTATGGAAAACGAAAAGATCGGTACCAAGGTTGGAACTGTTGTTGTTTCTGATAAGGATGCCGATTTGCAGAGTAGCCAAGTAACTTTAAGTCTTACAAATACAGATCAAGCATTCAAGCTTGAACAAGACTTGTCAAAACAAGGTGTCTATAGCCTCTGTGTAAACAAAGGTATTGATCGTGAGAAAACTCAAAGATACTTTGTAAACCTCACAGCAATTGACAATGGAAGTCCCTCATTATTAACTATTCGCCAAGTAATTTTAAACGTAGGGGATGTTAATGACAATGCTCCAACCTTTCCACAGAAATTGTATAAAGCGTCAGTAAATGATTCGACACCCGTTGGATCCATTATATTAACTGTTTTAGCATCAGATTTAGATATTGGACCCAACAGAAAATTAACCTATGAAATAAAAAACGATTCAAGTAATGGTTTTCTTTCCATAAATAAAACAACAGGAAATATTTATATAAGAAGGCCTCTTGATCCAAAAGCAATGCAGACAATTCGGTTAGATATATCTGCAAGAGATCATGGTTCACCTGTCTTAGTTGGAAACACATCTGTGGCTGTTACTTTGATCGATTCAAACGACAACGATCCTTATTTTGATCCATACATTATGAATTTTAATGTATCTGAAAATAACAAAAGAGACATTTTAATTGGTGAGTTGTTTAATTTACAACTCTTGTTTTACTGTTTTCTACTATTTATATGTTATTCATAAATAAGAAGGAACTAATGCTTGACCTGTCTCTAATACTTGATTTACATCTTGCTATTCAGTGACCCACGCCCAAAAAGTGTGCTTTTTATAAATTAACTAGATTCTGAAGTTTCTCCATTATTTTTTACTCATTAGAATTCTGAATATATTTTTTGGTTAGCTAATGATGGTATCTTAATGTAATGCGTTAAAGCTGCAATGGAAATATAATATGAAGACAATGACCAATGTATGTATATAAACACATTTTACTTTACAGCTTGTTTTTATTAAATTTACATTTTTGTTTTTAAGGAAAAGTCAGTGCAAGCGATCGTGACATCGTCGGTTCATCTGAGATAGTTTACAAGTTAAACGACACGTCATTTTACATTGTTCCAACTACTGGCGTCATCAGTGCTCGTCGTGTATTCGATCGCGAAAAGAAGGCGTATTATTATTTGACGGTGACGGCGACAGACGGTGGTGGTCGGCAAGGCAACGGTTTAGTAGTCATACGTATTGTTGACGTCAACGATTGCTCTCCGAAATTTGAGAAGACATTCTTGAATTTGTCCATACATGAAAACTTTCCCATCAATAACGTGGTGGCATACGTGAAGGCTGTTGACGAAGACGAAGGGAGCAACGCACGTTTGATATATTCAGCTAGATTCCAAGAAGACGTCTTTGCAATCAATCGAACCTCCGGCGGTGTTATTTTAAAACAATCGTTACTCAAACTAACTCAACGGAAGTATAACTTTCAAGTAGAGGTGGAGGACGCGTTTGGTTTAAAAGGCCAAAACGTGGCGCGGGTGCTGTTAAATGTTTTACCGAAAAACACTAAAGCGCCAATCTTTCAGCAGAAGTCATATCATTTCGCTCTCTCCGAGAACAACAAGAAGCATAAAATAATTGGAAAAGTTAGTGCAAACAGACCTGTCTCAGGGAGTACAGCCTTTATTAAATATCTTATAATTGATGGCAACACTTATAACCCCTTCAGTATCAACAAAAATGGCGAAGTCTCTGCCAATCAAGTGTTGGATTACGAGCGCAGACACATATACACGTTGCGAATACAGGCTGTTGATCTTTTAGATCGTACTTTGACTTCGATCGCCATTGTTCGTATCTCTGTTAGAGACGAAAATGATAACAAGCCAATATTTATCTCCACAAAAAAGCGCATCGATGTTGAAGAAGGTGTCTCTATCGGTCACATACTGTATGTATGCAAAGCTTACGATAGAGATCAAGGAGATACAAACCGCATTGTTTATAGCATTTTCAACACGACTGGACCATTTAAAATCAATAACATCACAGGTGAGGTTACTACCACTGGTTCATTGGATTACGAAGCTGTACAATCCTACTGGATGGTTTTGCAAGCTGCCGACGGAGGTACTCCTGTGTTGGTGTCGCACATTAAACTAGAAGTGCGTGTTATGGATATTAACGACAACCCTCCAATATTCGATAAAGCGTCGTACGTGATTCATGTGAAGGAGAGCTTAAAGGTTGGTACAGTCATAACAACATTAAACGCTTCCGATCCAGATTCTGGTAAAAACGGGACGTTTCACTTTATTTTGTCACCGTCGTTGGACGCTAAAACATTCTTTTGCGACAAAGACGGTGTGTTGTCATTGAAAGAGGCAGTCGATCGCGAACGCAAAGATACCTATGACATTAACTTTGCTGTGCAAGACGAAGGAGTCCCACCGCAACGAAGTGAAGCCACCATGAAGATCGTCATCGATGACGTCAATGACGAAATTCCGCAATTTGAAAAGTCTTCTTACTTCTTCGAACTGCGTGAAGAGCTACCTGCTGGCACTGAAGTTGGACAAGTCATCGCACACGACGACGACATAGGTGATAATGGCCAATTTACATACTCCATGCTCAATGATAATGGTTTGTTTAAAATAACTACTCGAAAAGGAACAACTGCGAAAGAAAATTCTGTATGTGTGATAACATCCAGCAGGCCTTTCGACAGTGAGACAGATCAAAACAGTTTTACAGTCACTATTGTAGCAAAAGACCGTGGGCATCCGGCAAATGAAAACCAAGTTGTCGTTCAGATCGAAATTAAAAACATCAATGATCATCGGCCAAAGTTCTCTCAAGGTCTTCCCTACCTCTCTTGCCTGGTAGAGGGGACTAATAAGAATGCTTTTGTTACGAAAGTTGGTGCAGCAGACCTTGATGCTGTTCAGTTGCCTTTAAAGTATTCCCTTGTGGCGTTGGTTGACGAGGATAAAGCCGGTCTAAGTTTATTTCGTATAAATCCGACTAATGGAAGCGTGTATACGAAGACCAAAATCCTGCCCAATCATAAACGGATATATGAAGTTACGGTTTCTGTAATGGAGATAGGAACGGATAGCCCCATGTTTAACTACCAGAAGTTGGTTGTATTTGTTGTACCTTATAAAAGTCGAACAATTTTTAACGAAAACTGTGTTCAAGCGGCAGTAAAAGAATCCCGTCGGCCTAAACATGGATCCATCACTACAGCATTTCCTTACGACAGCTCGTACGTGATTGGAAGTTACAAAATCGAACAAGCAACCAACCCTAATCGACAGTTCTCTGTGCTCAAAACGACTGGATTGATCATGCTCGACTTAGATCTAGATCGTGGAATAAGGAGTTATTACCAATTAAAAGTTACAGCTGAAGGGAAAAAAAACGGAAAGACTCACAAGGATTACATCATTGTAAATATATTCGTCATTCCAACTAATCACGATGCTCCTTCTTATCCAAATAATCCGGAAAGATTCGCCATTAGCGAAGACTCTAAGCCTAGTACAGTGTTTACCACTTTAAAACTAGCTACAGATAACGATGATGGTATGGAGGGCACGTTTATGTACTCCATTGCAGAAGCTTCCCCAGCTGATGCCCCTATCAAAATAACCCCAATAAAAAGGGAAATTATATTTACAGAATCGATTGATCGGGAGCAAATTGAACAGTTTGTGTTAAAAGTCCGCATAACGGATTTAGCTTTAGACGTAGCTGCTAGACATTCACAGACGTTTACGATATACTTAGTTGTAAAGGACGTGAACGACAACAGGCCTGTGTTTGTGTCGTCTAACCAATCAAAAGTGATGGAAGACGCCGCTGTTGGCACTTTTGTAACAACTATTAAAGCCGAAGATCCCGATAGAGGATCTACTAAAACTTCAATCTTATACGAGATCTTGTCAGGAAATGAAGATCAAACATTTTGGCTTAATTCTTTCCAGGGACATTTAAAAACGCAAAAAAACTTGGATATTTATCGCCGAAAACAATACAAGCTTGTAATCGTCGCGAAAGAATATCGAGATCCAGCCTCGGCAAAGAAAATCCCTTCTTTAAACGCCACCGTCGATGTTATTATTGACGTGGTGGACGTTAATAATAATATACCGCAATTCACGAAGAAGGAGTACGTAGTAAACGTGATGGAGAACAAACCGGCTGGTTCATTTGTTATGCAGTTAAATTCTACAGATGCGGATATAAACCCGGAATATAAAAAACCTTACTACGAGCTTCTTGTTGGTTACGAGCTTTTCGACATTGATACAAACACAGGTGTTCTCACAACAAAAATAACTTTTGATCGAGAAACTGTTCCATCGTATAACCTGACAGCGTCTGTTTCAAATTTTGCATCGAACGACAAAACAACTTGCCTGATAGTCATAAATGTCGAAGACGAAAATGATCATGCGCCGATATTCGTGCCAGATGGTAGTATAATGTTGCATGTTCTCGAGAATTCCAAGCCAACATTTCTTCATAAATTTCTCGTCAAGGACAACGACATCGGCACGAACGCCGAAGTGGAATACGCCATTTCAAAGTTTCACGGAGATGATGCGTTTCACCTGGACAGTAAAACCGGAAAGCTGTCTGTTCTCAGAAGACTTGATCGTGAAGCGATCGATAAATACGAATTTCTAGTTGAAGTTCATAACACAAGCCCGCCAAAGCAAAGGGCGCAACAAAATGTGACCGTCATAGTTGATGATGTTAACGACGAGAAGCCAGTGTTTCAACAAAAATCATACATAAAAAATATGAGGGAAAACAAAGTTGCGAATGTGTCTGTTGTTCAAGTGAAGGCGATTGACAAAGACAGTGGCACAAATGCAAACATACGCTACACGTTACTCGGAGACGGGGATGGGTATTTTTCCGTGAACCCACATACCGGAGAAGTTTTCTTGCTGAAAGAATTAGATTACGAGAAGACAAAATTATATCACTTGAAAGTTAAAGCAACCGGTCCCGAAAATAAATTTTCTGATATGGCTAATGTTACTGTACGAGTGATAGACCAAAATGATAACAGTCCTGTTTTTGAAAGTGGTGTTTATGCAGTAACCGTGTCGAACATTGCTATGACACCCGTTGTCAAAGTAACTGCAACAGACGCCGATGAAGACGGTAGGCAAAAGGTGACTTACTATATCGACCCACCGAGTCGAGAATTCGCGATTAACAAACGAACGGGTGCGATTCGAATTATCAATCCAACTCTAACACAAGGGCAATATCGCTTACATGTCAAGGCGCAAGATGTTGGTTTTAGCCAGCACAAAACGTTTGTTCCCGTTTTCATTACCATTGGCAACCCGAATAAAACGGTTTTGTCATTTTTGAATAAATCGGTCGTGTTCAGTTTGCAAGAAAACCCAGCACCAAATACTCAGCTTGGTCGCATAGTGGCTGTAAGCACTTTAAATAAATCGATATGGTATCAAATAGTTAAGGGAAGTAACCCAGGACATGCATTCGCGATTACCAGCACAGGCGAACTCTACGTCAATAACAGTGCAGCCGTGGACTATGAAACAAACCCTGGCTTTTTTTTAGGTGTGCTCGCAACCACGCGTGATGGTCCCAGTTCGATCAGTTCTTTTTTAAATGTCCTTATCAACTTAACCGACGTCAACGATAATTTTCCAAGCATTCACCCGAAAGAGTCGGAATTTGATTATCCCGAAACGAACGAAAAAGACTTGCAAGGGACTATGATGGCTAAATTTATTATAAGTGACAACGATAAATTGGATAAATACAAGCTGAAACTTGAAATCATTAGCGGTAATGATAACAAAGTGTTTGCTATCAGGCATAATTATTTAGTGCTTATGAAGAATATCGACTATGAACAACAAAAGAAATATCACTTGGTGGTTCGAGTTACGGATACAGCCAATCACTGGGACGACAGCAAAATCACAATTATTGTGCAAGACCAAAACGACAATCCGCCTGTTTTGCCTAAATTGAAACCAATTCACGTGAGTGAGGCCTCTCCAGTGGGAACAGTCATTACAACAATCACGGCTGTCGATGTCGATACAATAAAAAGCGAAATTAAGTACAGCTTAGAGTGCCTGCGTTGCCATTCTGTGTTTAATATTGACAGTCAACTTGGCACGCTGACTTTAAGCGAAAGACTTGATTATGAACGACAAACTCGGTATGTATTGAACATCTCTGCGTTTGACACCGTTCACAGGTCGTACACTGAGCTGAGAATTAAAGTCGACGATTCGAACGATAACAGTCCCCAATTTAATCGAGCGGAATACTCCGTCAACGTGACGAACTTCTTGAAAATGCACACGTATATTACTAAAGTAACGGCTACCGATTTAGATAGCACCTGGTACGGACACGTGCAATATAAGGTCGACCCCCCAAAGGATGCGTTTACCATCGAACAGGAGACTGGAATCATATTCACAAATAAGGACTTCACGTTTCCTTCTGAAGTGAAAACGTTCAAGCTGGGCGTTTTAGCTTACGATTTTTTGGGAAGAAATGGTAGTAAAAGCTCCACGGCTACCGTATTATTAACAATCTCCGGTAAAAAGGCTATCAATCTTGTCTTCGGAAGAAGTGTGTATTACCTGACAATTTCGGAGGGCGCAACAATCGGTTCCCATGTTGACAAGGTACTTGCGACTCCCTCTGATGTTTACCAACCCATACAGTATCGCATATTAGATAAAGGTAATGATGGCGATGCGTTTAGCATTGGTGTGTACTCGGGAGAAATCAAAGTTAACAACCCGTTAGACAGAGAAAAGAAAGATGGTTATACTCTAGAGATCATTGCGACAGCCCACGATTTAAATATATCTGGCAAATGCGTTGCGAGAATAAAGATTGAAGATGCTAACGATAATTCGCCATATTTTTTGAAGAATTCGTATAATATCTCTGTAAAGGAAGACGTAAATATTGGTTCGTCGTTGATTCAGTTGACGGCGTATGATTCCGACGATCCGACGACTGGCAACGCGAAAATTAAATACGAAATTCACTCAGGACAGGATTTATTCGGTTGGTTGAGCATAGACCCGGACACTGGTTGGGTGAGTACTGCAAAAGAACTGGACCGTGAAACCACTTCGCAAATCAAACTGACTATTAAAGCGGCTGACCGGGAAGGTAATTTTTCTTATTATTTCTTTCTTCCCCTAACGGAAGAATGCTGTTCGAAATTTGAAATGTTTTATTAAGGTGTCCAGTCAATATGACTGAGATTCAGTTTGTTTGTTTTTCTTGTAAAGAAATTATAATGATTTTCCAGATCAAAATTGAAGAAGCATATAATTTCATTCATTAATATGGTAAGAAGATCAAACAAAAGAGGTTATTAAAACCTTAGAATGACTAAAAATATTTTACTTTCAATTTTTCTTTCATAGGATTAGGACGAAAAACGTTCGTTAGTTTAAACGTAACAGTTCTTGACGTTAATGACGAAACACCGCAATTTAAAGTTCAAGTTCAAGTTCCTTTGAAAATCAAAGAAAATTTACCTCCCAATAGCATGGCTTTAAAAGTAAATGCAGTAGATAAAGACGAAGGCTCGAATGGTTTGGTGAGTAATTTTTGTCTGTCTGCAGATGGCACGTCTAAATGTGTGTGACAGGACAGGATGTCTACTGTGTCAAGAATTGTCAGCAATTTTAATAATATAGGTAATTTGTCAATAAAATGCCAGGAAAATTTGGTCTTTATGAAGTGTCCTAAACAGTTGGCTAGTTCATCATAACTATAGGAAAAAGAAGGGGTGAAAAACCCCCAAAATGTCATTGTTTTAAGGTAAAAATGTCATCATGGTTTTAAGCTAAAAATGTCAGGAATGTTAGAAATATCAGAAAAATCGAGGTCAACTTTTGAGCGGACAACCTCTGTTCGGTCATTATGCATAATAACCTTAACGTTAACTCTTACACATATTATCCGGAAAATATGATCATATACCCCGTAACACAGATACCACTACTGGGTTGGTGTGGCCAATGGGTGTGGCATACACATTTAGATCTTTGTTCAGTATGATTTGTTAAGTTAATTTCAACAACTGCTTTAATGTTACTAATTTTTGCGGGTAGACATTTTCGCGAATTATATTTTACCGGTATTAATTTTCGCGAATGACGTAAAAACGTTACCAAATATTTTTTGACAAAAGATTCTCACAAGTACGTTTATGATCCCTTGTGAGGATTATCTTCGCGTTCCATTTATTTTGTGTGTGCAATCACGTTTTTTTAGCTACAAAAAAGCGCGAAAATAAATACCCGCGAAAAATCTGTCATTCAAAACCGGTTTTCATTTAAGGGTGACAAAATCTTCTTTACAGGTCAATTATCGCATTATCAACGGGACAGGTGTGAGTAAATTCCACATGAAAGATGCTACCAGTGGCTGGGTGTACACAACCAAGTCGTTGGATTACGAACAGGTCCGTGTGTACAGTCTGAGTGTGCTAGCCATCGATAACGGCAAACCGCCCAGATCTGCAAGCTTCGAATATCAAATTACTGTGGAAGACGTAAACGAATATCAACCGGAATTTTTAAAACAGACGTACGAGTTCAAAATTCCTGCTAGCCTAAAAGTTGGTAGCGAAATAGGAAGGGTAAGAATCTATTTCTCTTACAATCTTACCGAAAATGCTCGATTACCCAGGGCGATTACTTTAAGTGACGCCTGTGAAATTGAATTCACGTCTTTTTTTCTTACCACCAGAATTCTGCTGACTTAAAATGTTTTTAAAAAACATTTAGGTGAATGCGACAGATAAGGACGGTGGCACGGCTGGGATAGTACGCTATTTGATATTCCCGATAAATATCGAAGAGTTCTCTGTTAATCAAACGAGCGGTGTAATTGTTGTTATGCAAGACCTTCGCCGAAATAGAGAATCCAAGAGAAATAGACGAAGTGTTGGCGACCAACCTCTTTCGTTTAAAGTGCTTGCAGATAACGGTCCTAACACGACCGCGAGTAGTACAGAGATAACGGTTGCTGTTAATTTTACATGTCCAGGATGTGCTCGTATAACTACCGAAATTATACATGCACCTAAGTCCGCAACCATATCCACCCTGGTGATAGTGGCATCAGTGTCTGTGTTCGTATTAGTGTTGTTTCTATTGTGTGTCGTGGTTTATTGCCGTCGCAAGAGAACTTGTCTACAACAAACTAACCAAAGTCCATTTTGCAAGCCGAAAAAAGACAATTTGGGACCTAGCTCATCGGTGGAACGCGAACTTTTGCACAGTAACGCCTCGTCTTTCGATCCTTTACAACCTCCCTTTTTTTCAAGCTACAACAACAAGCCAGAAACCCAGACCTCTTCTGATACAGGAGGTCTTGTTCCAGAGAGTGGCAATACGGTAAGATCTGTGTCAGCTACCGATAAAGCAAGCACATATTCTTTCGGTATTTATCATGAACAAGCTATTCCAGAATCGGAAATCCGACCATTTTCGGATACATTGTCCAGCATGAGCCTAAAAGATCTCGAGCAAGATAGCGTATTTGCTTATCCATCGACGAAAATTAAAAAAAAGCCAACCAGAAGCTGCGTGTCTAGATCTACCCAGCAAAGCAGCTTGTACAGCATCAGTTCTAGCACGGCAGTAACTTCTTTTACACGCCCGCCTGCTCAAAAGCAATCTAAAATCACCGAGCGTGCTAGTAGTCACGAAAGCTTGAAGGATTTCCGAGAAGAAGGAGGTGGTGAAGCCGCGAGTGGAATCGATGTTGGGAATCTCCTTTATGTCAAGTTAGCAGAAGTAGACGCTGAGGAGCAAGATGCTGTCATGGATGGAGTGAGACCATTCCAAGAGGAAGGAGTGTTATCTCACGGCGATTCTCTGAGCACGATTATTGGTAGTGAAGATGACCTTCGAGGGAACTATGATTATAAGTATATGAATAACTGGGGACCACAATTTAATCCGGTGAATTCTGTTTTCTCGGAGATAGGTAGAACTAACAAACTCGCAACACATTCGATACCAGAACACAGCGTATTGAATACTACTGATAATCGCTATAATAACTGTACAAGAGATCAAAATATACCAAATCATCCGGATGAAATCCCGTTGCAAGTACTAAAATCCGGACGAACAAGCATGCTGTCGTCTGTTCCATCATTACCGCGTACACCACAAGAAATCCCGTCAGCTTATACGTCCGGTGCACTATCGCCGAACTTTACTCCGGCACTTACGCCGCTTGTATTTCGTTCACCGTCGGTTTCCTCGGTCGGTACGCAAGAAAATTACGGATCCCACTCACCCGGTGCGGGTGGGTTTAAAATCGGACTAACTTCTCCATTGCACAGGACAGAAAGCATGATTACGTTATCCGATATTGATGTTTCGGACGAAGAAGTGTAACTGTTCTCGTACTGGTTCATTGTTTGCTTTCTTGTAACAAGAAAGTTTTATGCTGCACATCAAAAGATTTCCTTCGAAAAAAGGAGGACATGTATATTTTTTATTTTTAACACGGATGTGATCAGTTAAATAGCTGCTTGGAATTCAATATTTGAACGAAATTTATCAGTTAGTCTGTAAATAATTTGTTTGCTGTAACGCGACAAAGCCTGATAAAATCTCGCCTGAAGTTTGTAACAAAATAAAGTCCCAGTTACCTACTTTCCCACCTGAAAGAATGGCCCTCCCTCCTTGCGTTATTTTTTCTACCTCGCGTTCCAGCAAACGAATACCTTAGGGTGAAAAAAAGGGGCGAGAATAAAATATTACGGAACCAATCATTGCCTTTACGCTACCTTGAAGTAAACCTCAGATAATCTCATACAACATAAATGTCCTAGATTTCTGTGCTCTATATGTTGCGACCTTTTCTGCTTACAACAAAAGTACGTTTTGCGAAGTTTTATCAGCAACGAAGTTTTCCAAACAATTAGAAAAACCTTTATTATTCGGTCATTATAATCGTTAACAGTGTTAGCATGTCGAAAACATCGACTTTGCTCATTCTTTTTCGAAACAAAAATCTTAACATTGCACAAAAATTGTTAAAAATCAAATCACTTAATTGAATACCTATTGCGTTTTTATTTTTTTTTTTATTTTTATAAATATTTATCAAGTGAACTATTTAAATCACCTTCGAAATTCAAGAAAGAGAATTTATTTTCTTGGTAATTTTTTTAATGGTTTTTATCATTAGTTTTAACTTATACATTAATATGATTATTTCGTAAAAAACATGTCATGTAAATATATCCTTTCAATAAAACTGCTTATCATTTCTGCTTTGAAAGATCTCGATTCGTTCCCAGACCTGTGACCCTAACGCACAAAAAATATAAACGTCTCTAACTAAAGCTGCCTTCTACAATACGCTACGCCCTAAATTTAAAATTCTTAACAAAAACTTCAATGTTAATACAGTATTAACAGTAAAGGAGTTGGTAACGGAGTACAAAGTTGTCTAGAGAATATATGAGGAGTAATGCTATGGTTCTTGCGTTTGTTTATCTTCAAATTCTTTTCGTTCGCGTTGATACTTGATGATAGCCATAGCAAAGCCGCTCACAGCTATAACGGTCATACACGTGAATGCTCCAATGGTTATAGGCGAAATCAACGTATGGCGTAGATCCCGACGATGGTTTTTAGCCTAAATGTAAACATATTTGTCTTTGGAACATTCCAAATGCCAGAGAGAAATCCATGACAGTTAACATGAACACTGCTTCGTGTTTGTATTCACAAATTAATAGGTGTTTATACTTTATCGTCCTTGAGCGAAGAAATTTTGAAGTTACGGAAACTAGGGTCGACGATTTCTCAAAAAGACAATTTTATCACAGCGCTGAAATTGAAATTTCACTCTTTACCTTTCGCAGAAATGTATGTTCGCAAAAATTTTGCGCTTTTTTATTAATTACTGGTACCTTGAAATTTTCACAAACTGACTTGCACTTCCATAACGACACTGCGTTTTCAGGCCCAAATCTTGCAAAAACTTATGACAATTTACCTTAGTATGTGTGACACTAGTTTCATTTTCTTGCAACGCCGTCATATCACTTTTTTCTTCAGCTTTCAAATAATGTTCTGTGATATCTTGTATTTTTTCTCCGACATTACCCGTCGGCATCTTTCTATTTACTGTTTCTTTTTTAGCTGATTCATCATTTTGTTTCTGTTTATCTCTCACCATGGTAACTTCTTTATGTAACAGGGCATCCATTGGAGATTCCACTTTATTGTCTTTATTTGATAAGGTGATAACAGAACCTAAAAGTCAACATTAATGTTACAAGTCTTGACCAATAAATTTCTATCAGATGCTTGTGATTTTAAAAAATTGGCAACGTGAAGCGTGATTCGAGTTTAAAAAACGTTCGAGCGAAATGTGTTTCTTAAGCGAAGTCAAGTCGATAGATGATTAGTGTTTGCTTGGCCATGAAAAAGCGCATCCACTGAAATATATTATTTAACTGCTCAATATTGTAGACTAGTTCGATTTTTTTGCACAGGAATAATTTTTTTCTAAAGAAACATCAGTAGCATACGTAGTGACAACTTTTCTCTTCAACGATCTGCAGAAAAACAAAGGGGAAAATCACCCTTAGGCAGCCAATGATAATGCAGGGAAATAGTCTTCTTTGTTCATGGAATACTTCACCTAGTCAGTAACCCGATATATAGCCGTCATAAACATCAAATGTCCTACCTTTATTTTCACTTGAGACTGTGGTGATTTCAGGTATAGAACTTTTCTGAACCGCTGCTTGTTTCGTAACTATTTTCGTCTTGTTTTCTTGGTCAGAGGGACCAGCGTTTTTACTTTTTCCTTGATCTCCTAAAATTCATACCAAAAATGACATGAAGAATGTTTCGAATAAATCGTTATAAAGGTTGCCGTTTAAAGCAACTTCGTTTTTCATTTGAATCAAAATTGTTAAGGGCAAAATTTTGATTTAAGTTTCTAAGTTACTAAATATATCCATCTGTATTCCTAGCGTTTATGTTTCTTGTTTATATCTACCTCGTCCCCAGGGTCGTGTCACCCCTAAGCCATCAAATTAATCGAAAAGGCAAAATGCCCTGGGAACGAGGTTGTGTTTATGTTTGCATGGTCTGTTGCTTACATACCATTTGTCCATACGTCACTTCCCGATTTTCTTGTAAACGTTATAATTTGAGACTTTGCTTGAGACGAAACCATTTCACAACTCGACAAATCCGAACATTGAACGGCGTAACAATGGTCATTTTCAAACAAGGCCAAATCACATGACTCGACTTCGCAACAAAGAATGCCACATGTCTGTAAATAAAATCAAAAGCACGCGTTTGTTATGCTGATTTATTGAAATAACACAACATACTACAGTTTGAAGCAAAACACGTGATTTTATGAATTTTATGAAAAAATTTAAAAACCAATCTTATTTATTTTGTAAATTCCGCACGTAAATCTTCCTAAATTTATTCTGTTCTTAGCTTATTTTAGTTAGTTATTTTCGTGAATAGGCAATTGCTAGAAAATTCAAGTGGACTTGTTTTATTGGAGATTGGAAGTATATAAATTAGTAAATTCATTCCAATTGGAATTGGAATTTGAAGAAGTATAACAATAACAGTTAAATTATAATAAAACTTTAAAAAAACTTCCCAGAACTGTTCTTCATGATAATGTCAGTTCTTATATGGATTTACGCTGGGACGCAAACGAATTTTGTGCGGAAAGAATACTGACCGCACTTATTGATCGGTTACTTCTATTTATTATTAATTACTCAAGTGATCAATCGAAAGTCCTTTGTTTTGAGCGCAAATAGCCTCACTCACCCGAAAAAAATAATTTCTGTATTAATTAGGAGGATAAGATGCGACCACGCAGGCTTTGTGCTTATTGGTTGATTATAAGTCGGGGTTTGCTCTATGATAGATTTGATTTTAAGGGATTTGCTCTGACACGTTCGTTAACGTCTAACGTTTTGTATGAGAGAAGAGGGTTTTTTAAAAGTATTTCACACTGTCTGACCTTGTTATCGCCATTTCGTCGCGCTCTCGTTTTCAACACTCTAAATCACAGGATTTTGAGTCTATGAGAGAGACCGCGGGAAATAATTTTTCACTTATAAAAGGAAAAATCCTGGAACAAGAATAAGCTTTTGAGTAATGTCTAAAACATAAAACTTGTCAATGCCAATGTTTACAACGGTTTACGGAACTTTGCGGATTTGTGTCCATGTGCACACACTCTTATGGCTAAAATAGCAATATGCCTATTGTTCTCAACACAAAATCATTACGTTGTACAAAAAGTGGTCTAAAGTTCGTTATTTACCTCAACATCCAAAACTTTTCCAAGTTCAGTAAAATTAGCTGTTCTACTATGTTGTTTTAACGTCTTCGAATCTTCTCTTTTCAGCGGATTGCATGTTGTTTTGGCGGCCTGTTCTGAATATTCTTTGGAGGACCATTTGAAATCTATTGTTAAGAATTTATTTTAAAAAATGCTTTGAAAGCACAATTACGACATATAACCTTACACCTAAACTCCTGGAAGGTGCTAAATTGGTGTTGACGTCAGCATGTTTATTTTCTTCAAATTTTGCCCTTGGTGTGGATTATACTGTAATGAAAGCATGCTACTGACCTGGTCTACACATGTGCAAAAGAACAATTTCGCAGTGGCCAGCTTCGGAGTATTTACCGCTGAATTCTTTTGGCCATAGGTCAGCAAAAAATCTACAAAATTTTGTGTTATAGCGGCTGTGCAAAGAAGAATGTCAAAAGCTGCGTTCATTAGAAACTGAAAATTTTGGCTTTGTTATCGGCTGTTCTCAATTTTTTTGCTATTTTTTTCAGCTGAAATGTTTATAGTCTGGTTATAAGAAAATTACATGTAATTTTTGCGAATAACATAAATTTGAAAAGACAAAAAAAAATAAAAAAAAAGACTGTAGCTTGCTACACTTAAGAACCATAAAATTTTAGCTTCTATTTATTTTGTAGTACATTACATACACAATTTTATTCGACAAAAAACCTAGATGTGTACAAGTTTTGCAAAATTAAAGCAATTTATTTTGCAAAAAATTCTGCTTTGAATAATATTTCGCCATGTTTGTTTATTCTTATGTTTCAGCCTGTTATACAGGAAGATTTAATATACGCATATTACCAGATTATGTATAATAGAAAGCAATAAATAATCAAAAAATATTCGGAGAAAAGACTGTTTCGCTAGCTAGCTACATGATGGGCAAAAACCTACCCCAAAAAACCATAATAAAAAGATACACTTACCCGACCATACTGAGGGAATAAAACATAGCAGGGCTATAATAAACCCTCTCATTTTCGGTGTTAAGTTACACCCTCCTGTTTTTCATGTTCTTCATATGTAAGAAAAAAGAAAATCTGAACATAGCTTTACTGCGCCATCATGAAAGTAAGTTTTGTTTACATTTGAAATAATTTCTGTGGGTTTGCACGCTTTGCGCATTGATGCAGATTTTCAATGCGCATGAGTGCGGCAAGTAATTCGCTGCGCAGTTATGTGTACTGTTTTTATGTACCATTTTGTTTGAAAATACGGGGGATAAAATGTTGCTTTTTCGGACACTTTTTGTAAGATGCTTTGTTACTTAACCCCCTTGTTTCGTAAATCTTCGTAAAACTGCGTCTTTCAAAAGCGTCAACAATTTAAGCTACTTCAGCGCAGCTCGTTAAACATGCTACCACTCTATGCACACGCGAGACTTCTCTCCGAAATAATATCGAGAATGCAAGCACAATGGTACTCGGTAAAGTGCTACCTTAATGAAAACTCGACACAGTTATAATTCTAGTATTATAGTAGTATTAAATGGTAGAGTTAGCTTAAATCAATAATAAATTTAAAATATTTTAAATAATTCTATATTTACACTATCGTGTTTATCATTATATTCTCCACACAAAAAAGTATAAAATCTAAGCACATATAACGCAAAAGTTTTGAAAAAAGGTATTGTCAAACATTTACCACTTTTTAAACATTTTTTGAATATACACAGACCACCTATTGTACTTCGTTTGATAGACGAACGTGATATGGACACTTTACAGTTATGTGTATAATTTTTTTTACCTGTGTCCACCTATCAAACGAAATGCAATATTTACCACAACTCAAATAATATAAATAACAACATTATTCACGTTCAAAAAAATTCTTAAAAGTTAATAAATAATGTTAAAAATATTCATTTTGGTGTTTTCAAGAATTATCAGGAAAATCGTCTGCTAAAGCTTGACCAACAATGGAAAAATAAAAATTGTACCCTGAAGGAAGTAATTACATTCCTAAGGTAAAATCAACAACAATGAAATTGGAGGTTGTAGGAAGTTCCAAGTGAAATTTTAGAAATAAATACGACAATAAGTAAAAAAGCCCTGGGTATATAAGACGGCGTATCCAATTTCCGAACAATGTCAAACGAATTAAATGAAGTAGAACTTAGAATGAAGTATAGTAATGCATATCACTATTACTGCAGTCGAGTTGCAATCCTGGTTTAGTTCGCGTCTTATATTAAAGATTCTGCCATTTGTCATAGGAATTGAGCTAAAACATAAAGCTGGACCATCTAACGCTAACACCTGCATCAAGAAGCAATAATCAACTTCCATTGGAATCCTCTAACAGCTTTTCTACGATATTTGTATAATAACTAATGTAAACATTCCGATTGTGGTGTACCACACGCATATATTTTCTTGTTACATCTTTCAGTTCGGCTTGTACCGGTGAAAGTACATTGGATACCGGGCTGTTCGCATTTTGTGACGTCATTGATAACAACACGTGGTCTCTGATGCGCGATTCTAAACAAATGAATACGACATTAGTAGCTTAGCTACGTAAATAATGGACTAACGAGTTAACATTCTTACAGGTTAAACTCAGACGCTGCTATAACAGCAAAACACTGTTTTATAGCCCAAACACCCTTATAAATCACATTCCCGCGAGGGTCAAATATCCTGGCCTTCCAAACTTTTTCTCACTATATTGAAAGGATGGCAACAACGTTTGTATTGATGCGCACTTCGCAATAACCCGCAGAAAATACAACAAGCTTACCACAAGCAAAAAATTTAAATATAGGCAGCAAGTGACTTTAAAAGACTCATTCATATAATTTATAAACAGATCAAACTTTAACCGTTTTCCCTGACAAATCCCATGTAATTTCTAAGCAGGACTGTTTTATTACCACATGTCTGAAAATTTTGCCAAGCTTCTACTCTGGATTGGCGCAAGCATGAAGCCCAAGGTTAGATCATAGAAACGCATCATGAGATTATTTTCATCCTTTCTATTAGTCCTAACAAAACTTACTAAGAAGGCTCTTTAACTGATTTTTTTCTGAAATGAGATCTGCTATCTGGTTCTTTAACACATGTTTTTCATCTTCATTTCTTCCTTTCAAACC
The DNA here is from genome assembly GCF_029227915.1 of Hydractinia symbiolongicarpus. NCBI lineage: Eukaryota > Metazoa > Cnidaria > Hydrozoa > Anthoathecata > Hydractiniidae > Hydractinia > Hydractinia symbiolongicarpus. The sequence goes on along the minus strand of NC_079882.1, from coordinate 2,739,719 downwards.
TTTCTTTTCCCATTCTTTTTCCCCTTCAACCATTACTTGCAGGTAGATACTCTCCATCAAAGAAGCATCTCTACAAAAATATACATTATTGTTTAACGAAATAAACAGAGCTCGTTTGAGACATTTGGGTTTATTTTTCCCTTCCACGATTGTCATAAGAAGCAGCATCCTCCTTTTCATAAACAATACAGTAATACAAACGGATATACTTGAGTGAGTAAAGATAAGTAAAAACAACACAATAGAAGGGTTCAATGTTAGACTTTGGGAAGGAAAATAAGTTCATAGATGCAGAAAGAAATCAAGTATAGGAGAATATATCAAATTTAAGGAGGGGCAAAAACCCTGTTACGGCGGCAGGAAAAGAGTCGAAATTTCGCACAGTAGTCTTGTACAATAGTTTCTTACCTTTGCACATCGGTAGTCAATATTTTGATGGTGTCTTTTAAGTGTGCAACAAAAGATGTATCGCTTGACAAATGAGTTCCCAGAAAGTTTAAGCTCACCGTTAAAATCGAAGTGATGAATGTCAAATTTTCAAATGTTGCGGCTGCTTTTTTTAAGCGAACTTCATCTAGCAGTAGAGTCTAAATAAAAATTCTAACCATTACTAACATCGGGAAGAACTTTAATTAATATCCTTAAACAATTATTGCGGCCTTTGAGAGAAAAGTATCAAAGGTTAGGTAAAGAAATAATAGAAAAAATATATCCACTTTTTTTCATAACAGTCGTATTTTTTTGCGACGAACAGGCTAATTTTGGTAAGACTGAAATTCTAACCAGGCTAGTCATTATTCTTATTTCTCTATTGTTCTAAACTATCTAATCTATTGTATTTAATCGGATATCACAGCCTGATATACTTATAAAGCATATTCTTTTAAAAGAGAAAGCGTTCATTTTGAGAAGATTAGTTGGTCAAGTTAACCAAAAAATATGTGTTTATTTTACTAATTTGAATCCGTTTTAAAGGTTTCTACTATCATTTTCAAATACTGGAAATAAGGTGGTGCATTTTTATTACCTCTGGATACACCAGTTTATCTTTTAGTTCCATAAGTGATAAATATGCATGAGTGATGACAAGAGGTGACGTAATGTTTATTGACGGGTGTGACTTTTTTAATTCTTCAATTTTCTCAAAAGCGCCTTTCAGCCAAGCAGTAGTTAAGGTTAATCCATCTGAAGGAAAGAATTACACTACAATTGAAAAGTTCAGAGACAATCCACGTACATAAAACAAGAAAAAAATAAATTCTTACCCGGATTTTGTTCAAGGAACTCTGCAAATTTCTCTTGTTCATACTTTACAGCTTGCTGAATAAGCACTGGTTTTAAGGTTTGCAGTTCAAAATTAGCCATGTCGATCTTCATTAAGTTGATCAATTCAAATATCCCCCTAAAATATTGACATAAGCAAATCACAGAATGTATGCACTTATGCTCTTTGAAATCTTGTCAATTTAGGAACATAACATAGGTACTGTTTACCAGTGCTGCACCTGCATTCCAACACTAAGCACAAAAACCTGGTTTGATAATCAAATCCTTACATTGAATGGGTAAAAATATACCATGTCTATACCAAAGCGTATTTCTAATACTATAAACTGAAACACAGATTCTTTAACAAATGCAGTTGTGTACAGTACTTACATACAGTTACATCAGTACAAAAGAGCTCAACATATTAAAATTAAATAACTAAGGGAAAGCATTAACCTCATCATGGGTACTATCTCGGTCAGCTCTTTAATATCTTTTATATTTTGATCACGAACGGGAGCACACAACTTCGATAACGTATCCAATATAAAGTTGGCACATGCATGCATATCAAAACTGTTGTTGTCCACTTGTTTTTTGATAAGTGCTTCATCTAGTGTGTCTTCAACTTGCTCACGAAGACTTTTATGATTAGCATGCAATAAGTCCAGGAGTAACTAAAAAGAATATCCAGTGAATTAAAGGTGGGGTGCTAACTAGCTGCTAGTTAATACAGGGCATTGCTTAAGGTTTATGTAGTAAGCTGTATGTCAGCAGGGGATAATAATAATAGATTTCAAGCTGCAAAAAAACAAAAAACAATTAACTACACTCTAAAAAATCTATTCCTTTTGTATATATTTTTTTCTTTCTACATTTTTTTAAAATCAGAATTTTTTAAGTAAAATACTATAAATTTGACAAATATTGTTGGCAAACAAGAAACATATTATTTAAAGCTTTTCTAGGAGTGCTAACCATCCTGGGTTGGCTACATAGGTGTGCCTATAATTAAACATGTATTTAAAGTCCTGAATAGAGTATATATACTAAGCTTTTATTGTCATTAGGACCAAAAAAATAAGTAGTTTACAAAGACATCATATATAATTTTTATCTAAAAATTTAGTCTTGGTACTTATAGATTTTTTGTTTAAAAATTTCTTTAAACAAAATGCGTATATATAGTACATTTTAGGTTAGGTACAATCATAAACAATTTCCTTGCTATATACCTTTTTCATTTCTCCCATTAAACTTAAAGCATGTGTGTACTTTGGTGGATTTTCTTTTATTTCACTTTCGAGTAAATCCCAAAAGGCTTTGTGCATGATATCATGAACTTGTTTTTCGAAACTAAGAATAAATAAATTATAGACAAAAGAGGAAAAAATTACCAAAAGTTTATATATGTCATGTGGTGCATATCTTGTCCTTTAAACACAAGATTCAAAGTATTATTCAGATGTACAACAGGAGGAGAAAAAAGTTGCCGAACTATAACTTTAACATCTTCATAAGTCAGGAGAATTATCAAAAAAAAATAATAATTGTAATTTCCATGATAAAAATTATAGTATATATATAAAATAACAAAATAACCATGGAATGTAAAATAATTTCCTGATTTTCCCTAATTCTGAAGAAACCTATGAAAAAGTATTAACTGGGAATATTAGTACATTTGTGGTTATATATATTAATTTGGATTCTTCATCCAGTGAAATGACCTACGGAGCTAAAAAAAAATATGTGATTGCACATAAAAACGTGTGCTTTTAAAGGAGCGTAATTACGCTAATCAAAAAAAATTTACATGTACATTTTTCGGATTTATTTGGTTATGTTATAGTTATGACATTTCTGAAAATCTTAAGATTTAAAAGTAACAACAAGAGGTAGGTTGGTGTTGCCAAGAAGCCTGATTTAAGTAAGTTAAAACTTGAATTCCTAAAGAATAGCACAGAAACTTTTATCATTTTATCATTTGGTCAGAACTTAGATTTTCAGTAAAACATTTGAAATGTCTTGATTGTCAGTTTTCAACAAAATTTTTTGAATAATGTTTTCTCATGTATATCTTCAGTTTGTATGCAGTGTATACCATCCACATTAGAAGGCTCTATTAACAAACAGCTTTTATAACAATCTGGCAACTTCGCTCTCTCCATAGCTTTATGGGTGAATCAACCTAGTTGCTTGATTTACGTCTTGATTCGGTAATGTGTTTATTTCAATTTAACTGGAATTATTTTAATTTTCTTTTTTATTTATTATTCTTTTATTTTATTTTAATAATCATTAAATAAAGCTTATTTAATGATTAAAATGGCTGCAATACTTGCCAACTTGCCCCAGATGTGTAACTAGTGGCTGCTTTTAAGATCGCACAGGCACAACATTAGGAAAACTTTGTGAAACGAATTAAAAAAGAGGATATATGGAGGCAAACATATATGGGGCAAAAAAAATTTTCTTACAAATATTTTTAGCCTGTCTAGTTTCATGATAATATACATAAGATTGTTTTGTATTTAATGACTTATTACGAAGATAATAATAGATTAAAATGTCAAACTCCTACTGCACATAAATTCACATCTCAGCACATTGGACTTTTTTTAAGTAAAATACACAAGTTCCGATAACAGTGAAGTTGGTAACAGATTCCAGACGTAAGGTTAAGGATATCATATCATAGCCACTAGTCTTGCAGAACAGAAAAATTTGGCGAGAGAATCAAAATCACTTTCACATTTAGAACAATATCAGTAAAAAGATGCTACTACTAGCCATTGTAGAAAAGTTTTTAATCATAATTTGACTTTCTTCACCTAAGTCTGCATTTTATTGCCATTCAATTTTATAGATTTTGTCCACAAATGTGTGAGATTATCATTAAAATTAACATATCTATATACCTACAGTAGTTATAAATATTGATACAATTTAATAATAAAAAAGTAAAATATATTTATTTCTAACTAGCAAGTTTTTATAAGTAGTTAGCTAGCTATATATATACCTTTTTTCAGGGAGTGATTGTAACTCAAAGTTGTCATTCATTATCATTTCGTGAGCTAACGTCATATTTCCGATGATGGAAGACAAAGAGGCTTTAGTTAAATCTTCTGACATTATTTACCAAATGTTTTTGATAGCTAAGTGTGAAGTGTTAACCACAGAAATAAATGTTTTAACTGTAATACGGTTGTTTCTTGTTTGTTCCAGAACATTCATTCGCTTTCTATTTCGTTTGTTGTTGTTTTTTTTTTGTCTTTGTTGATGCTTTTCTGCACATGCGCAACTTCACACTAAAAATATTACTGAAATGCCAAGAAAACAGGAATTTATGATGGCACGGTCTTTACTTCCTACTAAAGTTATTATAAACGTAAAAGAAGGAACAAAATATTTTTTACTAACGATAAGTAAAAGAAATTCGCTTGTAATCTTTTTTACTGCGTTTCTGTTAGTGGCTATTTTTGCTTGAGCAGTCTAATTTTTAAGACATATTTTTTTATTATAGTCGACTAGGTGCGAGTTAGTCAATTTTCGAATATGATGTAAACATACCCACGTGTTTTGTGCTTGCTGGTTTATTACCTTTTTTTAAGAAATTAAGCAAAATAGAGAAAAGACACAAATTCTAAATCTTCCCAACAAGATTTTTCATAAACAAATTACTTTTCAAAAAAAGTTTGTGTGTGTGAAAATAATCATGCGTGAAACATAAAATTTCGTGATCGCGTAACATCGCCCTTGTGGACATGTAAACAAGAGGTCGCTACCTTGACATCTGCAATCTCCCAACCGGATCGACTACACCATGGTGTTGCTCATTTCAATTTAGGAGGATAGATCCTAGTTCCAATTGACGATGCAGAGGTAAATTTTAGAGCTAAAGTAAGGGAAAAACAAAAAAAATCTTTATTTACAAATTTGAATTTAATGCTTCTAGCTAGCTAGGTATTCTCGATATATATATATAGCTATATATATACTTTAATTTTCTGATCATTTTCAACAAGAATAACCAGGTAAAAAAAACGCGTAGGTGAGGTAAGGTTATGTACAGTACATAGTCGTACATGCAGTGACTGTAAAATTGAAGGTATATAAAATATTTACTAAGCTTGATAAGTTTTGGCGAACTAATTATTTTTGACACTTTTGTTCTCAGTAGGAGCCAATTTAAATTTGTGTCTGCTAATAGGTGGATTAATATTTTAGTAGCGTCACAAGAAAACTTTGAGGCTAGTTTGGCACGACTACTCACAAAAAATGAATTAAATGTGTTTGCAATTTCTTTTGGGTGACATGTTTTTCAGCACTATTGTTTTGGACTACTTGTTTTATTGAGGTAGCATTGTCTGATTTATCAGGAACCAGTTTTTGTTAGAGTTTTTCACAGTTACTTTGGCCTGTTTTGATCCAATTACTTTCTTTAAATTAGTGACCATGCCTAACGGCTGGAAAATTTGTGTTAGAAAAGGGGCCACTGTGTTAAAATTTTCATTCAGTTTCCCAAGGTCGTAATTATTAACATATATGTCTCAAACCTTGGCACCAGCTTATGAAACACTGGCTTTTAGAAAAAATAATAATAATAATAATCAATATTTAAAGTGGCTAGCCTAGAAAATCACAAAAATCTATAGTTGGTGGATTGTTTCCACTGGGGGCCACTAAAACAAAAAAACAAAACAAAAAATGATAAACCTTAGACTGCTTCAGCTCAATCAAACATAGTAACATTTATAATCTGTGAAAATTGAAAAGAAAAAGAATAAAAAACAAAAATTAAAAAGTTAAAAAGTGATCTCCATTAGAAATTGCCAAATACATTAGAGATGGAAGTCTTAAACAAAAGCAGACTTCCATCACAGCTCTAAATGGGAAGGCTTTTTGCCAAATTCTGTGTTGACCAAGAGCTTCAAAAAACAGGTTCACACAACCTGTTTTTTGAAGCTCCTCTTGTTTGATGATTATGACAGTTTTTTGTCAAAAGGAATTTTGAGCGCATGTAATCATGAGCAATGTGATTCATGGCCTTGAAACTAATATGGCATTGTTTTTAATAAGTAAATTATTTGTTGAATATTCCCTCTCTTTCCCAAAAAAGGTACGGACACATTTTAATCGTATTTCTAGTTTTCCCAATCTACCTTGGGTGGCACAAGCCTATGCAAAGGAGCAATAGTTGAAATATGGCATGACAAGTGCATTAATTAAAAGTTTTTTTGTGTGAAGTGTTAAACAGGATGTTAAACATTAATGTGCTCTTCCCATTGCATTTTTTGATCAAATGTTATCCCAAGATTTTTGCTCCTCTTCAAAGAATACCCATACAGTTGATAGTTTTGTTCTCAACTTTTTTTAACTGGCTGTGGTTGCCGTAAAAGATTGTTTCAGTTTTGTCCGTACAATAGTCATTTTGTTATTATTCAAATAATAAATAGCCATAGATGATTACAATCATTGCCCGTCAATGACAGCTGTGACTGTTGAAACGTAGCCTAAATTAAACTCGCTTGTTCATGACATAGATAGATAGATAGATAGATGTGCATATTTTACATGGCTAGCCTCACAAATATCGAGGGATATACCCTGTCTATTATTTCCAGGAGGGGCCATGGCGTAGATGGAGAGTCCTAGAGTATTTAATGCTCATTTTGAGCTACGCAGACCCAATTAGAGCCCGCGCTCTACTAGACAACTCCCGGCAACATCCAACGGCCCACACAGTGTGCCATCTTCCCAATTTCCCTCCCTAATTTATGCTCTAGGTCGGCAAAATTTCGCCTGCCTTCGGCAGTTTCAGATTGGCACTTCCGTGTTGACTTTAAATTCTTCAGATTCACAGGGCCGCTGTATGTATACCAACAAGAATGTTTTGAAATCTTCTCTCACATTTAGATGACTTTAAAATGGTTATAAAATGTTAGCATTGGAATATTATAAAGCAGAAGCGGTTGGATTCTTTTTTGATGATTATCTACTGATGCTTCGTTTTAGGGTAAATTTAGTCTAAAACGCTCTGTAAAGATGCAATAGTTTTTGACATATGTATCATGTGAAGAAAAAAAAATTTATGCAAGTCATTCAATGTATAGTTTCCTCACTTATGTATTAACTTCCAGTTAAAAAGCAAATTTTCCCACATCTGCTATTCATGGAAATTTGCTAATTGCCTTGTTAATTGTATTTTACTGAGTACCAAAGGTAAATACCTTGAAACAGTAACAAGTAAAACACTTCTCTCTTTGGTTTAAGACAAGACAGCCTTTTTTTATCTTAACAATTGTAGATTTCGATGTGAAACATGTAAAGAGGGGTGCTAAGTTTTCTCTGATATTGTCCAATGTCACAATATTCTATTTTTACATAAACTATTTCATGAAAAATTGCCTGCTTCTATCTTTAATACATTTGCTGTTGACTTGAATACATTTGCGGTTGAGAAGATTGGTTTGATCAATCTCCCTACCTTTAATACTATTTTTTTGGTAAAAACTCAATTAGATTTAATGCCGTTAATTCCTGGAATAAGTTGCAGTCTTTAAATTTGTTTCCTTGATTATGTTTATCTTAGAAGTGATCTGAAAAAAAACTTTGTTTTCTCTTACTACTCCATCCTGAATTGTCAGACTTGACCATTTGTTTCTCGCTTGGTTGTTTATCATTTGACCCACTATTATGTGTGTGTTGTTTTGTGCATCTTGTATCGTTTACTGTAATTGTCTAAGTTGGCCATACCCTTTGCCTTAGCTTTATGCTATTAGGTATGGTCTCCCTTCAATAGCATTATATGTTTTAATTTTGTTACCATGACTAATTATTATATTTATTTTCTTTTTCTTTATATTTATTTATTTTTATTTTAATTGTATATAACTGCTATTGATAAATAAAATATCCATCCATCCATCTAGTTGAACATTCTCAAAATAGAAAACTAGTTATGGAGAATGCTTTATATAGAATAGTATGTATGATTCGATATGACATTAAAATAAAAGCGCATGCAAAATGTGATTTACCGCTTATTTAAACAACATCTAAACAATATTTTAAAGTTATCTTCCAGAAGCTACATACTTACAAATACATCAGAAATACCATAGGTATAATTTTAATAGCTAAAACCCCCACCTATCCCCTCCACCCCACCACTCTTCAACACTAACTGGGATGTATGATTTTAAAATTGCTCTTACTAAGGAGGGATTTTGCAGCACTGCCGATATAAGCCAACTGATATGTGTAAGAAATCCTCCACATCTGACTTGTTGATGCTGTATGGACCTGTAAAACAGCTGTGTTGAACAATTTTAGGGGGATAATGGTGCCAGAGTTATAAAAGACTTATTTTGTAAATGTCACTTCCAAGATTTGCATGTATGCAATTTCATAAAACCTGATTGTCCTAGTCTTATATCAATCTCTTAATTGTGATTGGCCTGTTTTATACAGCTCTGAGAACTGTTTAAAAATGATTACAATTCTTGTAGTGAAAAAAGACACATTGTTTTACAAAATATATTTATGTGGTGAGTCTTTATTTTATGTTAGAAAGAATATTCAGTCACAAAGATGAGAAACTGACTTGAAATTGTGGAAGTTATGTGGTGATTGATGTGAATTTGTGCTATGGAAGAAGCAGGAATGATAAAATTCATTGATCAATACAAAGGTTTGAACATTTTTACCTCAGAGAGTACAGTAACTCCAATTCTAAACACTCGATATACCTAGATTTTCCAGACTTTAGACCTACTGTCTGAGTGACTCTTAGTAACTATAAATGTTCAGTTGCTAGTATTTTTGCATATCTTCGTGTCTCTTTATCCAATAAAAAGTCTTAATTGGTAAAATTAGAAACTTTCTTGCAAATATGATGTCATTTCTAATCCCAACGATGTCATGATATTTATTTTTTTACATGGAAGGAGTTTGTTAAGATATTTCAAAATTATGCCAACAGGTTGTTATACTCAGGAAATATGGCTACAGGCACTTTATATTCTGTCTAAATTTTAAAAGGAAAAGAACTCAGACTTGAAGAAGTTTGGTTTCCATGTTGATGTAAAATGCTTTAGCCATTTTCATTTTGATGATTTTATAACTTTTAGCATTTCTGATTTTCCTTGATGCTTATTTAGAAGTTTCACACAGTAAGATTAATTTCTACTATTTTAGGAATGTTTTCAAAGGAGATCCCAACTAAAATAGTATGGTTAAGCCCTTTCAATGACGGTCACACTCGACCAGAGAAAAGCTTAGAGATCCCCTATTGTGACAGTTACAAACCTGTTCGACCAAGATCAGCCTACATAAATATAAACAGCAAAATGGTTGACCAGCTGGAACATGAAAATTTAATCGATATTTTGAAATCACTGGAACGAAGAACAGGGTAGGTTTTATACCTTCAGTAATTTTTACAGGAAGAAATATTCATTAATTTCAGATTCGCTCAAACATTTTTTTGCAAAATAAACCAAAGTCAGCCATTTGTGAAAATTAATTCACAAAAATAAAACATGGTCTGCATAACCTAGTTAAATAGGGTATGGTTGGGAAGATACACAAATTTGAATAGACTCTTCTTTATTAATAATCAATTATGTGCTATTACTCTTTTGGTTTTGCTACTAGTATTTGTGTCATTCATTTTTCTTATCAGTGTATAGTCATTCTTATTTTCTCTAATTCTCAAAAATTATTTCATGCGAAAAAATTTTAACATTCAGGAAATAAAGAAAATTTCTTCCCACCAAAATTACTTCCCTTATATATAATTTAAATTTGTTTTACAAAGCAAAGGAAATAACAGGAATTAGAACTGCCAATGTAAAAACTAATATTTTGACTTAATTTTGATTGACGTGATTGAAAGTGGATAAACTTATGTTGCATTAGCCTTTAAAAACAGAAATAAATATAATTTCCTAACAATCTACTATGTTAATTTCAGTTATTTTGTATCTTTACTGTAAGGATTCGACTAACATTTTCTTTCAGCCACTCCCTCGCATTAGTTTTTAACTCCTGATAATCCTTTATAAAAAAGTCGAACCACATCCTTCCTTAGTAGTTTTTTAATTTCCATATTCATGTCTACCATTGACAAAATTGTGAGAAATCAAACGATAGAAAGAAAACATCTAAAAAACATTTTTCTTTCTTTTCAGCAATGCTCCAGTCAGACATCATCAAAACCTTGAAGTGTCTCTTCTTAACTCACTGCATGATATATATGATGACCAGAAACCTAAAGTTGTAACTTTGAAAGTCAAACATAATAAATTCAAAACTCAAAAGGAGGCATGGGCGGTTAATGTAGAACAAGATAAGCCACATAAAGGTAAAAAAAGAGACAATGTCTATTACCATAATAATTTTTGGCCAAATGACATACATTATTCGAGTAGAGAGGAATCACGACCTGAACAGTTTATGTCCATCATCAACACAATTGAAAACTCAAATAGAAGCATTCAAGACACTATGCGTTATATAAATAAACCTGGGAATGAACTATTGAAGAGGTACTCTCCAATTCCTGTTACAAACATCGAGTTTCAAGAAAGCCTTCATCAAAAGAGATTCACGGAACGGAAACGAGCCTGCCGCAGTGCACCTGTCAATCGGGATTTGTTTTATGTGAAACGTTACCAAGAAAGTCTGGCTAGATATCAAAATTTTTGTTTGCAACCTATTAAGACACCATTTTTAACACCACAACAAGGTGTAAATAAAGAAAACGTAAATTGTATGCATGAAGGTATGTACTCATTTTATTCACATTTATTTTTAAAAAAATCTAAAATGCTAAATTATCTTAGGGGTTTAAACAAGATTCGTTATTTTTGTAAGGAATAGTTCAATATAAGATCTAAAAAATATAGTTTTGTGAGTGTGACATCTTCAATGCCTTCAATATTTTATTTTATAAAAAGGACATAAATTTGACTTGGTTTTCACACTGCTGTAGGAAAAAATTAAATCTTCTGGAAGTCCACTATATTTCGGTCAATACTCTAAATATTTAGCCAATTTGTCAATATCTAGCCAATTTGTCAATATCAGCCAATTTGTCTATATCTAGCCAATTTGTCAATATCTAGCCAATTTGTCAATATCTAGCCAATTTGTCAATATCTAGTCAATATCAGTCAATTTGTCAATATCAAGCCAATTTGTCAATATCTAGCCAATTTGTCAATATCAGCCAATTTGTCAATATCTAGCCAATTTGTCAATATCTAGCCAATTTGTCAATATCAGTCAATTTGTCAATATCAAGCCAATTTGTCAATATCTAGCCAATTTGTCAATATCTAGCCAATTTGTCAATATCTAGCCAATTTGTCAATATCTAGCCAATTTGTCAATATCTAGCCAATTTATCAATATCTAGCCAATTTGTCAATATCTAGCCAATTTGTCAATATCTAGCCAATTTGTCAATATCTAGCCGATTTGTCAATATCTAGCCAATTTGTCAATATCTAGCCAATTTGTCAATATCAGCCAATTTATCAATATCTAGCCAATTTGTCAATATCTAGCCAATTTGTCAATATCAGCCAATTTATCAATATCTAGCCAATTTGTCAATATCTAGCCAATTTGTCAATATCTAGCCAATTTGTCAATATCTAGCCGATTTGTCAATATCTAGCCAATTTGTCAATATCTAGCCAATTTGTCAATATCTAGCCAATTTGTCAATATCTAGCCAATTTATCAATATCTAGCCAATTTGTCAATATCTAGCCAATTTGTCAATATCTAGCCAATTTATCAATATCTAGCCAATTTGTCAATATCTAGCCGATTTGTCAATATCTAGCCAATTTGTCAATATCTAGCCAATTTGTCAATATCTAGCCAATTTATCAATATCTAGCCAATTTGTCAATATCTAGCCAATTTGTCAATATCTAGCCAATTTGTCAATATCAGCCAATTTATCAATATCTAGCCAATTTGTCAATATCTAGCCAATTTGTCAATATCTAGCCGATTTGTCAATATCTAGCCAATTTGTCAATATCTAGCCAATTTGTCAATATCTAGCCAATTTGTCAATATCTAGCCAATTTGTCAATATCTAGCCAATTTGTCAATATCTAGCCAATTTGTCAATATCTAGCCGATTTGTCA